>NW_006263426.1:930855-938593 GCF_000469605.1 Apis dorsata
ACACGCAACGATGAAGAGAGACAGATAGTAGCGAGTGTCGTATAAATCTCCAAGTGTCGAGGCTCTTTGATGTCGATGGAGCTCTTAACTCTTTGCATGTTTATTACATATTTTGCCGCGAAACCATTGAGATGAAAAAATGTGTGCGCGCGCGTCTCTGATGGATAAGAATGATAAAGTGGACAGCTACGGAAAATTTTTATTTTTATTTTTCGCGCAGATTATGCGGCGCTGTGTTATTATGTTGGCGGTAATAATAGCATTTAATGAAGATTCGGACGAATTTTTTCTCGGGGGAATGAAATAATAAGAGGAGTGAGATATAATAAGAGAGATTGAATGAAGTAAAATTGGATTAAAATGAAATATTCGTGTGAAATATTGATTTTGTCTAGGAACTCAGACTTGGAAGAGTTTTATTTTTGTATCGTACAGGATGTCTTATCTTATATTTTCATTTTCTCAGGATTATTAATAAAAATTGGTATCAAGAAATTCATATTCTCTCTATTTCTCTCATCTCTCTTATTATTAAAATATTAATTCGTATATAGTTAAAATTTATCAACAGATATTTTAATTTTGTAAAACTCTTTAACTCTATTAAAGTTTATTGTTTGACTTTTTGATTATTCACATTTATTATTATTCGCATATCGTGGAATTAAAATTGAATAAAGTTTGAAAAATAAGAATGGCACGCTTTATGAAAGAAAACGCTCGAGCGGCAAATTGCGCATTATACGTTTGAGAGAGAAGATTATATCACATGTTGCAACGGAAAAATTGAAGAAGATAGGCGCGAAAATACGTGCTATTGTGATACGTGCCCTCGGAAACCAGCTTTTCTGCTGAAACGTTCCTTTGAAATAAATCATAGAAGGGAAGAGCACGAGCAACCGTTTCTCTTCTTAAAATATAGGCCGGTTCACTTAAACCGACAGCTGAAAATAGTTCCTAAACAGCTCATTCGTAAATTAATGGCCGTCCAAAATAAAAATTTTCGATATTTCATCCTAGAATTAAAAATAATACGAGTTAAATAAAATAATTTATATTTTTTCAACTAATTATCATAATTATTATTATTATTCACAGATACGTATAAAATTAATTAATTCGTAAAGTTTCAGAATATAAATTGCGCAAAAATTAAGCTCGTAATTATGCATATCTCGTTATCAAAAATTTTATTTACGATACGATATTTATTATAATTAAAACACATATTCGAACAAACTCGGAAAACACGTTACTCTATAATGATACAAATAACTCTACCTTCCCTTTATATCCCTCCGGGATAAAACATTCAAAATTAATTACGATTCAATCATACCGCCATTAAAACGTTAGGAAGGAACTAATGATCTCTGTAAATTACCTGTTAACCAATCGAGTATATATCCAGCCAATAAAACGCGTTTCCGCTCGCATTACACATTGTTGGAAATCCATTGAAAGCGGACCGAGTGGAATTAAAAAGCCCCCGATTTAATGGAATCCTTTTATCGGATTTCTTCGATGTCCATCATAGAAACGATCCTAAACTCTCACATAATTAGCGGATCTCTATACCGACCACCTCGTTCCCACTATTACGGGGTTTATAAAGGAATCAATGAAGGTACAAATGAAGAAGAGTAAAAAAAAAAAAAAGAAAAAAAAAGAAAGAAATTGTCGATAAAGGAAAAAATTAGCATAGGTAAATTTACGTGGAAATAACGAGCAAGTAACAATAATTACCTACGGTGAAATTTCGCAGTGTCATTGCGAATAGGGACCTCTGCTCGTCAGGAGGATGTGACGTGCACGATGAACAAGCGAAATGATAGACTTTGTTCGAGGCGACACGAATTCGTGACGAAATTCCCTGTCTTTCCCTGTTTTGCATAAATAGGACGTTGGAATTTGTCCTCTTTTTGAAATTTCGAGGGAAAAGTACGTTTTCATTAATATATAAAAATTCGTGAAATGAAAAAAACGGGGTTCTTGTCACTTTGTGTGTAATTTGATTAGAAGATGAATGATTCCAAATGGATTTAAATAATTATAGATTAAATTTGAATAATATATAGAGAATTTTTGTTGAAATTTTTACTCTGAAATTTTCCTCTTTCTATTTAATATTTAAAAAGATAGCTCAGAAAGATTTGAAAGATATATATATTTGAAAATATAAATATTCAATATAAATATCAAACTATTTTTCAATTACATATTTACATATTTTAAACAAATATAAACTTAGGATCAAACAAATAAATAAACTATCCATAGAATCTTTATCACAGAAAGAACCCAATATTTCTAATCGCGTTTCAAACATCAACAAACACGCTTCACTAACGCAAAAACTCTAAAACTTATCCCAAATTAAATCAAACAATTGTTAACACTCACTCCAATATTCACGTTATCTTCATATACTTATTCAAATATTATCATCCTCTTATTAACCAAAAGACTACCCTTCAACCCCAATATTCATATTCCCTCGTTCCTAAAATAAACTCGTCTAACTCTCGCACGGGCAAACGCACTTCACCAAATATTTTCCAATATCACTCTCACGACTAAAAACCTCCTGCCACGAATTTCAACGTGTCTACAACTCGGGAGACAAAATCGCTTAGACACGGCTCCTCTTCCGCGATTCCTCTACGATTCCTACGATTTCTAAAAGAAATCGGCGGTGGTGATGGTGGTCGCGATTCAAGGTATTCCATATTGCTGAAAACCTAGGGAAAAGCAATCGGCTCGGTGGTCGCGAACGGCGACACAACATCTGCACCGTAAAATCGGCATAAAGGGGGATGGTGGCGCACGCGAGGCAGTGGAAATATCGGAATCCTCGTGGAGTCATATACGCCCTAGCATAATGCTAGCCTGCCACGGCCCGTTACGGCTGCTCTACCAAATAAATCATTCGAAATATCTTCCGACACGTGACCGTCGCAAGATTCGGATGCGGCTAGTAATCTCGTGCACGCGTTTTCCACGCAGTCCACCCTCTTTCGTGTACGTTTATGTGATCGGTGGAAATGAAAAGAAGATTTCCTCGAAGAGCTGTGAGAAGGGATTCGAAATTTTATTTTTCCTTGTTACGAGTTAGTAAGTGGTTTGTAGTCGAAATCTTGATAAGATTATTACCACGATATAATATTTTCGATGATGTTGGTTGGTTTAAAACTGTTGGAAAAGAGGAATAAAAATATTATACCGATGAATTCGTAGTCAATTGATATTGTATAGCAGTAAAGTTTTCTATTGAATATTAAACTTGCATTTGTTTTAAGAGAAAGTTTCTAAAAAACTTGGGTAAACTTCTTTAAACTTTTACTTGAAAAAGTAAGATCTAACTTCTAATATGATTTCCCTATTTTTCTATCTTGAAACTGAATGATCGATCGGCGCAGAAACATCCAAGGTCGCACGTGTACAACATCTCCTGTTTTTCAATAGATTTTGAATCGAGCACGGATTATCTGTATTCCTACGAAAGATGAAATCATTCCCAGGAATAGTTCAAACTGACCCGAGAAATCACAGATTCTGTGGAAGCGAGCTAGACCAGAAATGGAGCGCAATGGGGCAATAAACGTAAAATTTATAGTTTCTATAAACACATCATGTCTAGACGGAACTATAATTAATTTTGACTTTTGAAGTCTTCACTCCTCGAATCCTATCATTTTGCTCATTTGCAAACACATAGACTCTGTCTCCTCACTACTTTATAAAGTCGATATACACTTCTTCCATCCAATAATATTAATTCGTGTATAAACTTGCATAGAGAAAACATAGATCTATACTTCAAGTATTTATGAGAAGAATGGAAGGATTTAGAACGGGATGAAGAATTATACGAAATAGTTGGATTCGTTTTTAAGCGAAAATATTCGAAAGAAAGGGGTGGAGTTTTTGACGGACAAAGAACTTTCTCGAAAAATAATAGAACAAGGATGAAAACGAGAATGTTATAGCCGATTGCGTCGCGTCGTTTCGCCGCAAAAATGCGTTCGTCCTTGGTTCGCCGTTGGGAGCTATGCAAAAGCGACTATTGGAGATTTCACAGAGGAAATTGTACATCAGTCGAGGAAAATTGAAAACGTTAGGAGCCAGAGCTCCCTTTGACATCCTTTGTCGCCCATTCGAACTGATGACCCCGCGAATAACCCTTTTCTCCCGCGTGTTCGTCAACGTGGAAGAGGAACGCCCTATGCTCCCTATGTATTTTTAAAGACAATGGAATTAAATTGTCGGATCCTCTCGTTCTACAGATGGAACGAATTCTGTAAAAGGTGTTTCCTTTTGGACGAATCTTTTCGAAAGTAATTTCGAGAGAAATTTTTTTCTTTTATTTTGGTGGCCAATTTTGAGAACGTCTTTTAAAAAAAAAAAGGCGAGAAGACGGTATAATCAAGCGTTATTTATGGAAAGAAAGTATATTCAAGAAGATTGCCACGAAATCTTGATACATTCTGTTGCGCAGCATGAGTTGAGTCACGCGACGAGTCATGCCGGTATTTGGTATCGGAGGTGAGAAACATGAATGAGAGTATAATATATATTCGTGTAAAATATAATAAATAATGTTTTTTCTTGATTATGTTATATATATAATTTTGTGAGACTTACTCGGTAAAAAATTGCAATCATCATCACGTGTATGTAATATTGTAGAGATTATTGTAGGAGATTTGAAAGATAAGGATGAATGAAACGTTAACCCCTAATTAACAGGAATTTTTTGTTTATTGTGAAATTGTTCGCGCGAAAGAAAATTATACGGTGGGTTTCATCTTGATCTGAATACCTGGCAACAATAATTACTAACTCGAGTGGAGAAGGAAATAAAGTAAGGCAACGTAAAAAGCAAGGAAATAAATAAATCGATACTTGTATCGATTACAATCGATGTAGTTTCGAAATATAATTAAACATTATCATGTTTATTTAATCTCAATCGAATTATTTTCCTCGCCAAAACTGGAAACTCTGCGAATTAATATTTTCAATCTCTATACAATATTATATCTTCTTCGATTCCTCAACTATGAACGCTTGAGAAGCAAATAAATGATTTAACGATCTCCCTCTCGTACCATATTCTTTTCAGTACAATAAACCATGTAAACTCGCCTCAATCGGTTGATTCTCTTCGCGGAAACCGATGAACAAACATCTCCAAAGAGACACAGCTATCTCGACTCGAGACGTAGCATTGTCCTTTCGATTCTTTCGAACGAAAGAAAGAAAGAAAGAAAGAAGCCGTGACCGGTTGCGTGGGGAGAGATTCAACGAGCGGCCTCTCTAACGACTAAAAATTTCCTTTCCCGTTCTTCATCTTCGTGCGTTTCCCCGATTCTAAAAACCATCCAATGAATTGCCATCGTTTTAATCACCGCTGTACACCGTTCTTCTTCTTCTTTTTTTTTTCTTTATTCCATACATAGTACATTGTTCGAAAGAATCGAGGGAAAAAAAAAATCCTCCCCTTCCTACCCCTTCCATCGTCCATATTTTTTTTACCCATTTTCACATTTGTATTTCCCCGCTGCTCTCTGTGTGTGTTTTTTGTCCTGTAAACCATAAACAGAGTCACAGCGCAGTTGGAACGGTCGCCTCGAAATTCCGAAAACGGGAAAACGGAAAGCGTGCGCAACGAGGAATCGTAACTTCAAAAAGCCGAGCCGCCCTCCCTGTGGATGTCGGAAAGAAGCATAACGGGGGGAGGATATATAAACTCGTTGAACAATGGCTTTCCGTTGGGAAGCTGTTCGGTTGTTTATCCACGCGGATACGAGATGCATGCATGCAGAAGCACGCAGCAGTGGGACAGGGCGGGAAAAGAAAGTAGTCTGGCTGCTATAAACAATCGTTGAAACGCTCTCGCCTCGCGCAACCGCGTTACAATGCATAAATTCGTCCCGACGAAGAGATGGGCCGGCGAGACGTCGTCTGGCCGCCCCCTATCCCCTTCCCGCTACTTGTAATTTCTCCCACATTGATTTTAATGGATAAAGAACGAGTCGTTGATTTTTTAAATTCCTCGCGAAGACGAGGAGTGGAAGGGTGGTGTGTGAAGACGAAGAAAGAATTATTGGATGAACTTTTCTTGTGTTGAATTGTTCTTAGGTTCTTATTTTAAGCACACTATGTAACGATAATTTAGAAATTTGAAGCAAATGAAGTTATTAGTTTAGTGAAATTGTTAACTCGGGGGTAAAAACTCCGTTGGACGTTGGATAAGTTGAATTGAGTTTGATATTTATAAAATTTGGTTGGAAGGAAAAATATGGAATTGGATGTGATATGCTATTTTATTAATAATTTAAATAAACTAGTCGTATAAATGAATTGAATCGTATAAAGAACAAAGCAATCGTTATATCGTTATACAGAGTTCGAGCTATTGTATCTGTTGCCATTGTACGGCTGACGATCAACGTTGTTAAAACTGACCTATTGATTGTCACGGGGTAAAAAAAATATATAAAAAAATCAGTTTTTAATTTTGTATGGATTATTCGAACAAAGACGAATGTATTCGAACAAAAAAAGAAAAAAGGAGGAAAAAAGAATAAAATAAAAGAAAAAATTATGGAATAAGAACATTGTTGAATAATATAATTTTAATTTACGGTGAATAATAGGACATCAACGAAATAAACGAAATTCTCGGTTCAATTCCTCGATTCAAATCCGAAATATCAATAAAAAATCTCAATGAGCAATCAGATGTCAATAAACGTAAATGAACAAATACAATAATTTCCGTGAAATGGTAGTTGAAATGTTATTATTGAGGCAGACGTGCGGTGAATCGTGCGAAAATTTCCAAAAATTACCATTATATTCTACAGGAAATCGATAGGCGAAATCAAAAATAGCTGGATAAATTGATTTTATGCAGGAGGGAAGGATAATATTGTATTTTCCCGACATGACCGTCATTTTAATCCAAATTTAGATATTTATCATTAGTATAAAACGTATAATTGAAAAATAAGAATTAAAACATTTATTTCTAACGTTGATTAATTTAATATTCTTTTACCAATGTAAAAATAAAGAGATGTGCTGGAATTTTTTTTTTTTTTTTTGTTTTATTTTTACTTACTGCTCCATAATCGACCAATAATAAAATAAAAACAAATATTTTTAAAATCGTTTCCCATAATCACAAGAAATTACAATTTTTACATTTTATTTATCTCCAATAATAATTATATTTCGATTACCATTCGTAGCATGTAGAACAAAAACAACAGAAACAGAGGGGGTTTAATAACAACGTTTAACATTCGTACAAATAATATAACAACACGTCGAACGTATTCGAACGCTAAATATCTCAATTTGTATTCGGAATTTATATATACAGTTGGTCGAAGCGAGGAGTCGTTCAACGATTCGAAAATTAATTCGATCTCGATCGATCGATCGTCAATGCGAATTTTTTCCCAGAGTTTTTTTTCATTTCTATCGAATAATTGATCGTATGCTGACCGCATGGACGAAAGTGACACGAGAATGCAATTTTTTTTTCTCTCTCTTTCTTTCTCTCTCTTCTTTCTACATTCTCGATTACGTTTCCATTTTGGTATTCATTGAATGGTTAACGAATCGAACGTTCTTTGTTTCGTTTCTTTTTTTTTCTTTTTTTTTTTTTGTTTCCTTTTCTCTTCCTTTTTTCTTTTTTTTTCTTTTTTTTTTTTTTTTTTTTTTT
>NW_006263426.1:938774-941294 GCF_000469605.1 Apis dorsata
CTTCCATTAATAGTCGTTCGGCCCATTCGAAGGAGCATCGCGATTTTTCCGTTGCGAGCAAGGTTATTTAATTTTCCACTCGTGAAATACTATTTCCACCGTTGATTCTACAACAGAGGATGCAAATGTAGGAAAATTACACTCTACCCTGTAGGTAAAACTCGTTCGACACGCTCTCTCCCCTTCGACTCGAAAAGATTTCCCTTGCTGAAAAGTAGAACAACCCTCTCCTCCCCCTCCAACACTCGCGTTAAAGTTATGAAACGCGAGCACAGGATAAACTTTCTTTCTCCCTTTGTTTCTATACAATCCTTGTTTCTGTATAACCTTTTATATTTAAGTTTTCTCGCGTATAAACGCCTTATTGAGTATTCCGTAACGCGTCTTTTTTAAATCGATGTATACTCAATTCAATCCGATGCGGTTTGAATTACAATTTTTTTAGGAAGAAGAGAGAGGAGGGGGGAGGAAGGGAGAGTGGAAGAGAGGGGAAAAAAAAAAGAAGAAGAAGAAAATTGAAAACAGGGTGAGGAAACGTTTCATCCATAATATTTCTCGCTGAAAATTCCAGGAGAATTCAGAAAGTGCGTCGTCATAAATTCGAGGCACTTTTTCAAAGAAATTACTTACAACCGAGCCGTTTTCACCGCTCCACCAGTTCGCGATGGTTTAATTCAGTTTGCTTATTCCCATACATCCGCCACGGACGATTTTTCGATCTATCCCATAGCGTCGTAAATTTCGACAGAACTAAAAACGCTTTCATCGCGATTCGTTCTCCGATAAAATTGAGTGTGTCGATTATCTTCGCCGATCTTGCTTACTTTGGATAGCAAGTAGAGTAACGTGTAACTGATCGAATTTGCATCGTATTGTGACCAATGGATTCGAATCGATAAATATGATATGATATGAGCGAAATAAATCGTTGGTGTAACGCGTTGTTCGTCCACGGAAATGGTTTCTCTTGCTCGTGAGAATCGAACAGGGAAGACGATCTGATAAAATATCTATCTCATTTGGTTTAAATTATCCAGTTATTTTTTTATTATTGAGATTATTCATGGATATTTTTTATATAAATAGTTTGGAATTGCATTGGAGAAAATTAGTTGGAATGATGATGATTAAAAGATAAATAATTTGTACTTTTTAAGCTTAGTTTCTTGGAAAGATTTAACAATTGCTTTAAATAGATTCAAATGAAGAATATACTATTATATAAATAAATATTACTACTTTTTTTTAATAACAAATGAATACAGCATGTAAATTATATTTAAAAAAAAAAGTGTTAATATTTGATGGAAGATATTGAAGTATCGACTGAATAAAAATAATTTTAAATTATCTTAATTTGTGATAGTTCAATTAATTATTGTTTATCCTATATATATAATATAATATACACTTTGAATATTTATAATTTTTCAAACTATTCCACCACAGAGAATCAATCCAATCCTCTCAACGTTCTTGACCACCCCATTGAATAAGAGATATACATCACTTTACAGCGACTTCTCACAAATGCTACCGCGATCTGTCCACCTAGTAAGATCCTCTTTTTCCAACCAAACCAAGCTCGTCCATTCAGGCGAGCAACCGTGTATACGTATCGTGACGTGACACCGTGTTGGCCGAGACGTGTGTGTCGGTGAGCCATACAATGCGCGCGTGCAATCGTACGAAATATGCACGAGGGCACATGCGAGAACGTAGGAACCAGCTGCACTGTACGGGAACAATGGAACGACGCGTTTCGTACAAGCAGTGTACCCGTCTTCCAGTCAAACCGGCAGAGAAAGAAGAAAGGAATTCAAGCGGTTGTAAGCATTTCCGTTTCCCATGAAATAAGACTTTTTTTTTCGATTTCGATTTTTTTGTAAAAAATAGTACGAAGATTTGGGATCGGAGTTAAGAATAGTGAGGACGATGGAGAATAGATGTCAAAAATTATATAATAAATTGTATACGTTTGTCATTGAATCCAGTAAAATACGTTCCATCGATTGTATTCTCCTTAAAAGAAATTCATAACCCATCTCTTCGGGAGCATAAAGCATTCTATTTATTTACGCAAAGTGTTCTTGCTACTACAAAAATAAAACTTAAAATTTTTCTTGTAAAAGAACATTCTACGAGATACAAAAGTATCCTAGTTCTATCTAGATCTACCATGATTCACCATGAACGAGATTCGGTGCACAAATGTTATCTATTATAATATATCTACATAATACACGTTCCTCAAAATGAAACGGTGAGAAGCAACCCCCCACCGCCATCGCCCAACGTTTAATCCCCACAAGCACACGGCGAGGGTTCGCGCTCACAGTTCACTCGCCACGCTCCAACCAAGTCGTTCAAAGGCCGCCCTACGATACGAATCCTCCTTTTACAAGCGTCTGATCTTCGTGTACGTGTCCGTTTCGGCGCGCAGAGCGCGCGGAATGGGTGGCGGAATGGGGAGGAAGGTTGAAAATCGGGGCTCGTCGGGGCGAGAGAAGCAGCCGTAAC
>NW_006263426.1:941345-942396 GCF_000469605.1 Apis dorsata
AGGTAAGTAGGATGGGAACGAGCCCGGAACCGGGCTATTCAATCGATACGATTCGGGAATTCTCGCGAGACTGCGAAAACTAAATTGAAATCGGCTTGTGCCCGAGCGTGATCGAAACGGTGCGGCTCAAGGTGAGGCGGGAACAGATATTGCCTTTGCCCGATGATCGATACATCGAGGCGGATGAAATTAAACGGGGATCTGGCTGGATATACCACGGTTCGATGCAACTGGGTGGAGGAATCGTTCGAGCGATTGTCGCTTTGCATAACGCGCGCGCTTAGCCGAGTCCGCGCCTCGCGTAAATTTCGCGTGTTCGATTAGGTTTGATTTATTGGATTTGATACCGATGTTTAGGTAGGATGGCAATTGTCTATTTACTTGTTCTTGCCGTTCAAAATTAATTTCGAATAGAGACAAGGGATGAAAATATAGGATTACTTTTTAGGATATATATATAGAGTTGAACCGAATAACATGTTCGATTAGGTTTGATTTACGTTTGTTTAGGTGTGACGATGTTTATACGGGATGGTAATTGTACACTCTTGAGATGAAGATATAGAATTACATTTCCAGGTGAACGTGAATGTGCATTTGACGTGTTTGATTAAGTTTGATTTATGCTTACTTGGGTTTGATGTGAATTTCAGTAAGTTCTTTATTTGTTCTTGGATAAAAGTTCGTTTCGAGCGGAATTTCGAGATCGAGTAGAATTTAACTAGCAAAGAATGAGAATTTAAAATTATTTCTCCCTGGATGTAGGTTACTTCATGGTGATTTCATTGACGCGAGTATATGTATTAATAATCTATATTATTATTCTATACAATCAAGGATATTCGTGCGTCTGTAACAGTTGTGCTTTGTAAGCAGTCTTTGGTTGGATCGGAAGTTCAGAACTATCTTAGTGTGCTTAGGGTGGGAAAAGGGAGCTGCGTAAACGTTTGCTGAAATTTGATAACGGCACGGTGAGAAGCTAACTGTTATGACTTTTCTCACGTACTCTTGAAGTTATTAAACGTCGAGTTATATATATATATATATATAT
>NW_006263426.1:942661-953521 GCF_000469605.1 Apis dorsata
TATCTTAGATGGCGATAAATTTTAATTTTAATTTTCAACATTAATATTTCCAGAATCATATAAAATTCATGCAATACCGAATTACATTAACAACGAGAAAAAAAACAATTAATCATTTGCATGCAAAATAGTACATTCTCTTCATAAAAGAATAATCACATAACCATTTTTGACCATATTTATGCAATATCATGTATTAATAAACGAGAAGCACAATGCGTACAATGAAACAATAATCATATCTTTTGTTATTTAAAGATCATCATCATTTTCAAAATGTAAAAACCTATAAATTATAGGAACCAGTGTTCTACATTCTCCTACATTTCCATGCAAATAGAATAATTGCAATAAAACAATTAAAACAACTTATACATATATTACACTTACATGAGACAAGAACTACGCACAATCCAGATTCAAAGAGAACCATCTCTCATCAGCCTGAGAAAAGATCTTACCCTGGAACAAAGAAGAAGAAGAACGAATTAAAAAAAGAAAGATTCAGGAAAGGAATTATTAACGAACGAAAATGGTCGTTACGATAATCACCGGAAGTCACGACCCGTTTCCAATGCGGCAACCTGTGGAAACGATTACAACCCTCATATCATGGAATACATATATACATGCAAGCAGCCGCAAATTTTTATGCAATTACCTAACGAATCCACTTAACCTTACTCCTGAGAATCCCGTTTAAACGCGCGCCGCCCATTCTTTGTTTGCCCTCGAAACTCTCGGTTAAAACGCTCGCGTCAAAGTATCATACCCGCTATTTCATCCCTCCCTTACACCCTGCACACGCTTAACGAACCGAATATTTTCCACGGAGGTATGCACGTGGCGCGCGGCCCGCAACAACCTTGCGCCGGAGTTCGTTTTAAAGCCGGGCTTCAAAAGTGGCACGAAATTTTCAACGGGGCGCCGCCTAATGCGACGTTGGAGAGAACGATGAGGCCGTGTTAACACAAACGGGCGGTTTCGACCCATGGCCAACACGGATCTTCCTCTCCTCGTGGCGACGTAAATGAGAGAAAATGACCTGCCAACGGTGTGTCCTGACCATCTCCCGGCGATCCCCGGCCTCGCCGGAATTGGCAATTATTTATCCCGGTATACACCGGTTCCGTGTTGCCACGGACGCGAAGACAGGATTGCCAAACTAATTGGCAATTTCGGGTTTGCGTGAGAAACTAAGGTTGGCGCGCGGTTTAAATTCCTCCTCGACGCATCTCTCTCTGATCGGTCAACAAACAGGCGGCGTACCGTTGTCACGATACCGTTATTTTATCTAGAGAGTTTCTTCACTTCCCAGGTGCTGATAAATCGGTTGTTAATCGGGTTTAGATGTAGAGGGGATGTTGGAGAGGAGGGATGATTTTTATCCGGATCCATTTACACCGAATCGTCAAAAGTTAGTTAGATGTTAGGATGAAAAGTGTCTTAAGTAATTTGTTAATGAAAAGGTTCGAATGTTTTTTTTTTCTTATAAATTTGTATATTTTTGTTTTCATTATTAATTATAATTGTACGAAATTTCATTAGAATCGTTCTTCTTTAGTAAATAAAGCTATTTTCTTTTTTTTGTTGTAAATATTTTGAGCGTTACGTAAATAGGATGAAAGGTTTCCTTTAAAGCTGCACAATGAATATTAAATGAGAATTCCACGAATCCACGAAGGACAGAATTTAAGGAGAAGAGTACATCCAATTTGTGAATAGTACGTCGTGCATCTAATGTATGCATATTATATTAAAATGTTCGCAACATCTTCAATCATTCTGATTTAAAGCATTTCACATTGGAATTCTTGGAAATATTCGATATACATTTAACCATATTAATCAAAACGTCAAACCAATGTGTACATTGAATTCATATACGAGAAACGTAATGTGATCTTATTTCATTCCATGCACTACGTTATTCCATACTATTCACTGGTAATACTGATGACAGTATTCTTACGTAAACTAGCAATTAGGAGAAGATTTCTTTATTTTTTTCACTGCACGTTTCACAGAAGTTATTTTAATAAATCTGTTTCTATGATATAATACATTTATTTTGGAAACATTTGTTTTGGTAACAGTTCAGAATTGTAATCAACATTCTCTAAAGTTCAAATCAACTTGTTAGTTGGGGCATTTCAGGAGTACAACAAACAATATCGTAACTTTGTCGCGCAAATAGCTTCGAATTCTTAATAAAACTTTCACCGTAGTAATAACATTCCGCATATAAATAATCAATCAATATAATATCAATTATACATTTAACATAATCTCTTTATAAATAATTTCCATGAACAATTTCTCCAATAAAATCACTTCATAACGATCCACACAATCTTCTCTTCTAAAATAATCCATAAACCCTCAATCTCTCGCAACGATCTACTAAGACTATTTTTCCTAGGCACGAAAGTTCGCGTCAAAGGTCAAGGGTTTACACGCCTTTCTCCGAGATAGCCTACTTTTCGAGACCCAACCGTTATAAAGCCACCGAAGCGATTTCAATGAACCAAAGGCGAGTGCACGAGGTTACTCACACACACACACAGGCACACGTATATATCGTATTAAAACAATTTTCTCAACGTAGAATTCAACGAAATAACGAAAAAAAGTTAACTTTTATCCGTGTCGCGAAAATTCCATCAACTCGTCCTCGAGCACCGTGTGTCTTCCGCTTTAATTCCACCGAAATGGCGTCTCGCACGTTACAATTTCAGAGGCCACTATGATCATTCGCCAAGTTGGACATATTTCCTGTTTCTTCAATTTTCTCTATCCAATCCCCGTGTTGCAACGAAAACAGGCTTGGCTCGGTGGATACGGACGTGCTTCGCGTGTCCTTCTGGTAAAAGGGACAAGGGAAACGCAGAGGCGGATACAAGAGGATGCAGGTAGGAGGAACGGCTTCCACCACGGTCAGCAACGAAATCACGACTTCCATCGAGTTTCTAACTCCGCACACGGTCGTGCACACGCTCGTAGCTTCTCGTCGGTGGCCCTTAGGCGTCCTTTGAATCTATATCGCAAGCGAGATGATCGTAACAAGGTACGCGTACATCCGGTTGGAGGAGATTTTCGCGGTGAAATCTGGAAATGCGATTATGTTGCGGGGCTAAACTCGAAATTTGGAATTGGAATGAAAATTGGTGTAGCGAGCGAGATTTTATTTATGCCTTTGTGGATAAGATTAAAGGAGATTAAAATTGATTAAAAATATATGCCGAGAGAAAAATTCTTAGATAAAATTTTCACAATTTTTATCAACATTATTTAAGTGTGCAAATTATTTAGCAATTTCTGTTTATTAGCGAGAAATATTTATCCGTTAAATTCACTTCACAATTTTAGTGTTTAATTAATAAATGAATGTTTTAACATGATATATTTTAATAGTTTTAATAGGAATATTTATTTATCTGTTCATCGAACTTTTTCTCATAAGTATTAACAATAATTTGTCGATTAATATAGAATATCATTATTTTCAATCGTTACTTTAAACTCAATATGTGTATATTTGCCTACTTGTTAATCGTAGGAAACAATAGATAAAGGGAATTACGATCAATCGTTCGAGTATCTATCATTTCCTTTCATCCACGCTATTCCACTGAATCAGCTCCACGACGGATTCTAACATGAAAGCCGCAACACGATCGAGGATTATCTTCGTCTGTTCGCGACTCGAGCCGCAACAAGGGCAGCCGACGGATCAAGATCAAGCGGATCTGTAATTCAACCGCGTCTACGAAACATCGAAACTCAGCGAAATGTATTATTGGCGACACGCAAGCCAATTCCCTCTTCCCGAAAGAGGACTACGAAGTTCGTAAAATATACGTAGGACAGGGGTCGGCGAACTATCGATCTTTGACATTCGAACAGCCACGAATGGTGGAAAGGCCAAGTGGCAAGGAAAGAAAAAGAAAGGTCGTAAAAATATTTTTTATCGCTACTCGTGTATCTTTGATACTCGTGTAGTGGTATCGAATTCGATCGTTATATAGACGTAATATACATTTCTAGGGACGATAGAGATCGCGAAAAACTTGGCGAAGAAATGTAGAAATTTGAATATTCTCATCTTTGAATTTCGAAATTGCATAAGACGAATTATTTAAATGAAATCTCCTCTTGAATCGATATGATATGAATAATTACCAGTGCAAATTATTATGGGTGAATGAAAGTTTGCCAATAAATTTACCGAATTACCACGCGAGACAATCTTTCGCGTACTGCAAACACAAATAAGGGATATGGTGATCTGGTTAGGTTAAATTAATAGATAGTGACAACAATTAATTAATTATGTTACATGTTATGTGTAATTGGACAGTGAAAAATGTTGATATATTGTTGATCATAAAAGTGATCCGATATATTTGATGTAAAATTATAATATTTTAGCGAAGAAATAAATCACATCAAGTAATTTTAGACAAATATTTATTATTTTAAAGCAATTATTTGAGAAACCGAATATTCAATAAATTTTCATGTAGAAAAATAAGAATATTCTGACTAATTGTAAATTAATTATTGAATTAATCAACGAATTACTTTATAAAAAAAAAGAATAATATTTTAATAAAAAAAGATTGGTTTCTTATTTTGATAAATTTAAATCTGAAAAGTTATAGACAAAAAGAAGTAAATTATTAAATAATGAACTCAGTGGAAATAAATTTTCATAATTTGCATAATTGATGTTATACAGATGACAGTAATCTACAGGTTACGCGTTAAGCTTCTATAATTAATCAGTGTAAGATATACATATAGCCACGTCTTAGGCGATGATGCTAAAATGGAGTGTAATTGCCGTTTGTACATCAGACAATCGCTTTGAACTAATTCCTTTGAAGTATTTTCTTCGTGATAAAAGCTGTATCTTCAATTTCGTGTTTATTTTCAAACATATATTTTTGTTTTATTCCATATTTATTCCATATTATTCGATCAAATTCGTTATTACGATAAAAATATATTGATAGACAAACAATTTTTCCATTATATCGCATCACTTGATAAACAAGAAGAGTCGTGAAAATTGAAGAAAAATATTTAAATCAAAGCAAAATTTTTTGAAGCATAAAATAAAATGTATTACCTACTCGAAATATCAACTGCAATGCTGCTATTTAACGAGAAAAATAAATATATTGATTTTTAAAATAAACATATCGGAAATCTTTTATCTTCCAACTCATATTCGGTCAAAATAAATATTTTAATTAAATAAGCAAATTTGTAATTTTATCTCAAATTGTAAAAAAGTGTATCTTTCGAGTTGCCATTTTGAAATAATTATTTATTTTTTATTTTAATTATTATTTTTTTTTAAATATATATATTTTCTAAAAATATTATTCAATATCTCATATGAAATAAAATTTAATCATCAATATCATCAACATTTGAAGACACGTTTGGAGCGAACTTGATGCTCAAGTGCTTCGTCCATTTATGCAAGGGAAGTTTCTCAGATTTTCCGTTAGAGGGCGACGACCGCGCCGAAAATTCGGCGACTGACCGCGAGAATCGAAGTTTCTGAACAACGTACGGACCGTATCGATCGGTTAATAGATGCTCGGAATACCGGTCGCGCGAAAGTTCGCCAACTCTGTGCCGGCGTACAATTGCGCGCGCCAAACTTCCTCTTCTCGTCATGAAAATTATAATTTTCAATTTCACGTGTACCGCGGACGAACGTGTATGCGGTCACGCATGCGCGCACGAAAACGTCTCGAGCGCGCAGACGCGTGGGATGTTAAAAAGCAAAGTGGTGGGAGAAGAGACCTTGAACGAGGAATAATTTTATTCAGGCACACGCTGGATCGGCGTATCTAATCTTGCGCTCGATGGAGGGCTGAAGTGCACGAACGCGAGAGCCTGCTGCTATATATGTAATTTCAACCCGCGGGAGTTGCATCATCCTCAAGTGAAATTCCATACGCGCCGCCAATTACGAATAAGTCGAGAGCTTTTCATATTACGTTCTATCAAGTTTATACTTGGAAGATGAGATATATTGGCAGCCAGATGATCACGAACATTTTTGCTTCGTTCGATCTGGTTAATTAATTGGATTGGGAGGAACCAATTCTTTCATTTTATTTAATTTTTTTTTTCCCCATGTTTATCGTGAATCAATGAGCTCAATCTCGAATCACGATAGATTACACTTGCTGCTGAATTTTTAAGATTTCAATGAGAAGAGGATCTCTTTAAATGCCGGGTAAATGATGATGGAAGGATCGCTCGATTCTAATGATTCTCTTCAAAAGGAAAGATTTCAGAGTCATTAAATCGGAATGGTTGTGGAAAAGAATCGAGGAAGAAGACATAACGGAGTTACTGGTAAGAGATGATCGTTGAAGTTTGAATAATGGATAGTCTATATGCGAGGAATTAATGGATAATTACGACTGATTTCTTCTAAGAAATTTTTTTTTAATTAATAGTCTTTTTATGTACGTTTTATGAAAAATGATTAGAATACTCGTAACACGAGTAAAAATACAAATATTAAATATTCGTAATTTTAGTGTATATTTTTCTCTTGTTTGTTTTATTATATTAAAATTTCTGAATTATTTTACATTTAGTTTCTTGCACTAATTTATAGCCGTTGTTACGGCACGCAAATAGCTAATGTTAGCTAGAGAGAGGTATTAGGTTCGCACCAGTGTGTGCATGTACATAATTATGTTTGTTGCAATACACCGTGTTGTAATATAATCAAACCTCCACGGGTTTGTTCTGTTTCAAGATGACAAATTGCAGACTATATTCTAGGAAAAACTTTTGAATAATAAATTGTTCAGAATAGATAAAGCATAATATAAAGTATTATCCTTTTATTTCCCTTTCTTCAGCTTCCCATTCTCTTTTGTTGCGAATTTAATTCTATTTCAACGAAAGTAATAATTCTTTTGAAACATAGAATCGAATTAATCAAAAAATATAACTTTGTTTCAAAATTTCAGAATCAAGTGTAATTTCAAACAATCAATATTTATCAGAATCTCTCTCATGACATCAGCGTGATAGTAGCGACGACAGAATTGTTCCTAGCCATCAATGAGTTTACAGTCTCCCATTGCAAACGCAGGCCAGTTTGTAAACCCGATAATGCCGAATTGCCATCAACGACACTGCTTGTTTATGGATTATTGCTACTATTGCTGGCATTCTGGCAGCCGTGACGATATAATTTTCAATTTCTATTGCAAGGAATTGATTCATCATTTGAGAATAACCGAAAATTGTAGTTTTATCTTAAAAATAATGCATCGTGATAGTACTAGATAAGATGGCAATTAAAATTCCATTGAAAGAAAAGAATATTGATACGAGAAAGAAATATGCCCAGATAATTACCTTATTAATTGAATAATATAGGTCAATGAAAGATTTTCTTCCGCGATAATTGTTGCGTGACTATAGGCCATTAATCTATTGTTCCCCTCGACTCTTCATCATTCGTACATTTTTACATTTACGTTTCCACTCCTTATATCATATTAATCTCCTATTTTTTTTTAATAAAAATTAATACAATCCTCTTGAATTAATGTCTTTCCGGTAAAAAAAGAAGAAAAATAATTCAATATATTTCTTTCACGCGAAATAAAGAATTCGTCTTCAATTTTTTTTGTCTAAAATATTTTCCGAATTTCTCATTAATATTACCAAAAATTATCGCGTGAATTATTTGATTAAGTTATTACATTTAAATGTAATAAAAATACTTCGGGTTTGAATTTTATTCCCATAAAAAACCAATGCCCATTATTTATTCTCGAAAAGAATTTATGGAGAATTTTTGTTTATGGAGAAACAAAAAAATATATATATATATAAATCCAGTGTGTACGTGACACACAGTTGCAATTTTCAGCATTGGCGTATGCTTGGACATCTCTCGTGTGCAAATAAATTTGAAGATACGATTCATCCAAGGGTAAGGACTGTAAGAGGCGCTGGTTTCAAGCGGGATTATGCAAAACCGATTTAGTAAGCGCTATAATAGCGAAGAAACTTACGAGGCGAGAGGATAATGCGAAGAACGAAGCTGGAAGTGCATTGTCTTGTTCCGGCCGAAAGGATCTTACCAGTTTTTGCCCCATCGTTCTTTCAGATATCTACGACTGTGATACGACATATATCACGAAGAGGTAGAACCGTAAAGGTCACTTTCAAAGGAGGTGACGATAAATGCAATATTCCATTTTCTTCTGAAACTCCCACTCGTGCAGTCGGATGAAAATTTTTCTACGATATCATCCGGATAGATGTATGTACGATCGTTCATATTATGCGCACTTTTATCATCTATCTCCTTAATACAATAGATCAGAGCGAACTTGAATACGAGAATAAAGAATTTTAAACGAGTTAGATACAGTCTAATAATTAGCGGAGAGACGATGTTGCATGTGATAGCACGATTTTAAAGACGATGTTGCAGAACGAAGTAATTAAAAGAATGTAAATTTGTAACGTGATAACGTGTTTGCTCTGTTGTGCAATTTTTTTTCTATGTCATAATCTCCGGCGAATACCAGCGAAGAAAATATACAATAAGGAATTTTATAACATCATCGATCCTACTGTATCATATTACACTGTGATAAATATACGTATGCAGATTGACGATTAGTCGAACGTAAGATATTCGACGTAAAATATTCTTCGACTCACGATCGAGTTCAATTTCCACGTAACGCGTTAGCATAGAAAATATTATTTCCGGATAACGCTGTATCGAGCTTCGACTCGCGCTTCGAGTCGGCCACACTTACTACATACCCAAATCGTTTCGACGTTATTGGCATGAATAGAGCGAAGCAACAATGCTACATACCTCTTTTTTCCACTTCAATTCATCTGTTTCTCTTTGTTCGTTCGGAACGTCGCGGTTCGATCCAAAAGCGATCTCGTTTCATTGTTAAACCACACTTCAAAGGAACGCGCTCGCTTACGTTCAAGCTGCTTTCCCATTTCTTGTTTGCGTAATCGTGAACGATCAACGTTCAACTCACGCGAGGGGGGGAGGAAGGGTAAATTCAAGTTGTTTTCTCTTGAATTACGTTGTTTCGTAATTATTAATGGAAAATAAGGATAAACGATAAACGTGAGAGTAGTTTCGTTTCTCTTTGAATTGATATAAGCAGATAGTGAGATCTTATAATGCAGATATATATTTGAATAATTGATATTAAACTGGAGATATAAAGGTGGGTAGGTTTTATTAGAGGATTTAAAGTTTTAGTGGGGGAGAAAGAGAGAGAGAGTTGAGGGTTTATATCCAATAAAGGGGGTGATATTTTATTACATCTTTGAAATGTGATTTCTTGGAGAGCAATCATGAGCTGGGAATATTTTCGTCGTGTGAAAATAATAATATGATAATAACAAGTGATAAAAAGATAATTGTATTATTTTGGTGCAAACGATAATAATCTTTTTTAAGAATCATTGTATGCACAAGTGATAATTTGATCACGTAAGATAAACTGTGAAATTACTCGGAATTAGATAAAAAGTGTCATTAACACAGAAATTATACTCTATGAACAAATATTATTCCATGTTTTATTCGACTCGTGGTTGATAAGATATTGTTAAAAATTTCAAGTGTTCTTCACATATTCACGAGAAAGAATTTAAAGATTCAAAACGTTCAAAACACAGTAGCCTGCATATTACAAGAACGAGTGTCTAAGGGAAATAAATTTAATTTGCATCACAATTAGAACTGACAATTTTCACAGGCGTTTAGGGAAATATAACTCGACAACGTCCAACTCTGAAACGAGCTCCAGTACAAAAATTGAAAAATATAACTTACGAAGTTTCTTTTTCATCTTGTACTTCAATATAACACGCAGTTAACTTCCATTTCGTAACACGAACAAATATTATACATTACCATCGAATTCAGGATTTAAAACAGGATCTCAAAGTGTTAAACAAAAATAAAAATCGAAAATAGTAATCCTCGCCCACTCCAACAAGGGGGATATTAATCTCTGTCGAAAACCCTCTGCCAAAAAACTATAATTCAAAATTAAAACCTGAACAAACAAACCTTTCATAAACAGCGACCGCCTAAAGTAGAAACTCGTCGCTCCAAATCCCCACGTTACGCGTTACTTCGAATGAAAATATTTTTCTACACCGGTCGAAACAACCGGTCGAAGAGGAGGCGTATCGTAAAAAAGAAAAATATTCTCGAATTGGAGAGAAATATAACCCGTATACACAACTATTCTTCAGAAACGTGAAAGAATCTACGTGAATAGACCGAGGATGGCTTTGTGTTTAATTTACGATCGACTTTTAAGGAGTGTCTCCATTTTATCGAGAAAGATGATATAACGCTTATTGATTGACGGGAGTAGGAAACTTTCTCGAACGAAAAAACTATCTTATCTTGTCCCTACACACAAAACGATCGTGCACGTACACGTAGCGTTATAACGGCTAACTCCACGTTTCGAAACTCGCGCCATAGCTTTTATCTGCTTTGGTACATATTACTTGGCCTCTATGTGAAAAGATAAATATACACAGAGGCCGACTACGTGCGACGAATTGATCCCGCAGAGTTATCGGATTTGGTCCGCGGTATGACTTACCTCGCCGATACTTTCTGACCACGAATCGCAAATATTAATAATGGCGGAAGACTCGAGGCAAAATATCGTGGATGATCGTCACGTTGGAGATAGAGATTGTTTTTTTCAAAGAGTATCATTATTGATTTTCGGAAAATTAATCCAAGAAATTAATTTAATTTAATTTTGAAGTTTTGAAGTTTTTTTTTTT
>NW_006263426.1:953815-956641 GCF_000469605.1 Apis dorsata
TTAAGAAGATATGAAAATTCGGCTAAATTATTGGACAGCTTTCGAAGGTAACGTTAAGAATGAATTAATTAAATGGGATAAAATATGGAATGTAACGTAGATCGTAGAGGAATTGATAATTTTTTAATGGAACTTTTTAATATTTTAGACAAATACGCAGAATGATCAATGATTTTTATATTAAAATGAAAAATACATGAAAGAGAGACAGAGAGAGAGAACGGAAGAACATATTACTTACATATTTTTCACTTTTTTTTTCTCATAGATAATTCAAGTTATAATATAAAGATACTGAAAAACGCTTCCGATCGATTGATCTCCAATTATCGATGTTTGATAAGCATTCTATGCTTTTATACTTTTCAACACTTTCATATCCGCTTCGTTTACAAAATCGGTTTCTTTCGAAAAATGGCGAAATATCGCCTGATCTATTATCTTTATTTTTCCCTCTTTTAACGTTAATATCAAGTATTCTTGTGAAACGAGAAATAACAGTTGAGAAATAAGCAAGCAAGAAAGATTGTGTTTTCCTGAATAGAAAACTTGCGTTAAAAAGTTGGCGGATTGCGTTTGAAAAATTCAATTCAATACGTTGAAATTTCAGAGTTCTAAACGAATTATCGTTACAAAGGAAATCGTATGGCTCGATTATTGTTCGCAGTGTATTTGCTTTCTGAGAGAGGGTTTATGGCAATTTTCGAGTGTGAGGGTGAAAGAAAACACTCGAGGTTGCTTTAGGTGGTCGGCAAGCATTTGCCGGTTCACGAGGTATCGGAATTCTTAGGGTGAAATAAGCTTCTAATCACCACATGGGTTACTGGTCGCTATTTGACCCACGAATCCACTGCTCAACCTCTGGATTACTGTTACAACCACTTGTAATCCTCTTGTCTTCATCCATCCATCAGAGTCATTTTGGGACAAATCAAACTTGATGACAATAAGAATAATATCGTGATTATTTATTATTAAGAAATATTTAATTATTTTTCGATCGATATTATTCGTGATAATTGATTTCAACGTCAAAAAAAAAAAAAATTAGAAAAAGAAAGTCGAAAAAGGAAAGAAAATTTTCGAGAAAATTTTGATTCAAAAAATATAATTGCAAAAATATTGAGATTGAATGTTGGTAATTGACAACATCTTCGATTATTTATTATGGCACTTATTACAACATTTATCAGGACGTATAGTCGACTATGGTCGAACATTATTCACCAATATCCCAAAGGGCAAAGGAGTTGGACTGAACTTTGATAAGGCTGTGGGGCTTGCACAAGCAGAAGATTAACTTTATAGAGAGAATACTAAATCTAAGTATTATTGAACATGTATTCAAATATGTTTTTGGCATTAAGGAAATAATCTGATTGATCATTTCCATCCATCCATCAAATTGTAATTCCATATCAAATTAAATTTAATATCTTCTTTTACCTTTTTCACTCTTTTTAATTTATATTAATATCTCATAACGTTGCGACAATTTTCTCAACAATAAAAAATAATACAAATCAAAATTATATAAATGAATTGATAAATACGAAAATATAGCTAATCGTACTTTTCAAACTGTAATTAGTTAATCCTAAACGAATATCTTATTCCATTGAATTCTTATCGATTATGATATCTAACTCGTTATATACTTAACAATTCTTCGATCAAACAATTCAACAAAAAAATTCTCTCAAAAATTAGCATTCAAATGAAAAGAATATTAATATCTCCAATATCCGACCGAGTTTCAATAATTGTTCAAACAAACGAAAATGTTATTTCTTTCATTCATTTTCATATATATTCACCCCATAGTACACGAATAATGATATTAAACTAGCTCCGCGATAAAATTCACAAACAAGTTCCAATACTACTTATCCCTTCCCCTTCTCTCCAACGTTCGACAATCTCGACACGACAGAGGGGTTTAATGACCGATTATGTATTCCTCTGAAAACACACGCACGCAGCAACGAACGTACGTAGCAAATAAGCAAGGATACACCCTTGGTTGAATATTACGTTAACTTCTTAACGCGGTGCATAAATAATAATAGGTGGAGCGCTGATGAGGCGAGTCGACGTTAACAGCCATGACAGATAAGAGCCTATCGGTTTCCCTCTACGTCTCTCTCTCTCTCTCTCTTTCTCTCTCTCTACAAGTTGCAAGATTTAGCGACTTGCTTTAATATAAACCCCGTGCAAGTTACATCCAGATCACGGGTAAACTAGTTTCGCGAAAGTTTCTCCTGGTTGTAGATGGAATCGAGACTATGGTTGTTTGCAGGACACGTAATGGATTCGCGCATACCAGGTATAAATGGATCGCGGCCATCCCGCGGGTGTGTGGGTGCGGGTGGGGGTGGGGGTGTCGTTCGACGTCGAAATTAGATTACGAAGTTTATAGAAAATCTGGAATATGTTCCATCGTGAAAAGTATCGCGAATAAATAATTCATAAAGGCGAGCCGGAGGAGGAGGGGAGGGATGGTGAGGGCTAATCTGCACGTAAATCTGATCTTTGAGGAGTTTCGTGCGAGCACGTGGTGTAAAATAATTTGTCGATGGAATTTAACCGAATAGGTGTCAATCCCGTTTATATTGATTTTAAATGAAATTTTGAATTTATCTGATCGCTCGTGGCTTGATTAAATTCGAAGTGGAGGAGAAGTTATGCGTGGGAGGAGTCGATGTTTAACGAGGTTTAAGTGAATCTATGGATTGAATGTCGAAATCGATACGGTTGTGAATTTGGTTTAAATCAGATTGATAAATTTCATTTTTTTCTCTTGCAAATTTTTATGTTTTTTTTTTT
>NW_006263426.1:956887-959023 GCF_000469605.1 Apis dorsata
TTCATATCACGAGTTGATTTGATTTTTAATCTTTATATTAATGATAAAATTTTTGGCGTTATTCAAAAATTCCTGATATCCCCAATTCTTTTTTTCGTAATAAAATTTTTAAGCTTGGAATACAATCGAAACAGTACGAGTCATATTTATCGAGTAACGACAGAAAAAGTAAAAGAGTATTTGAGTATTCGGATATAAAGGTTAAATAAGTCTATAAATAAATTCTTAGCTCGTGAAAAAAATCGGTATTCCGACGAGAGTGATATAATTATTATACCAGTAATGCAATAATAATTATACAAGAGGTAATACAATCATTTGATCGAAATAAAATATTTATCGAAGAATATCGCGCGGTGTTAATTACACATATCGATGAAATTCATGAGCGCTCGTGCGATGAATCCTTGAAATTCCGCGAAAGATTAAAAGCGATTGCTTCGAATTTATTACGGTGGCGCGTGGCCTCTCGATGTTCGTTTTGGAAACCGGCCGTTCATCAAATACAAGTTGTGACGCGTGTGCAGCAACGCGTTTCATATTATGCATACATGTATTCCATGTACGCGTGGTCCTTTGAGGCTCCTGTCTGAGAAATTTTGTTTCGCATAAAGCGCTTCCCTGATTTCCAACCTTCACGCGCGTCATTAAACTTTTGCCAAGTCGTTACTTATTCCTGAATGTCTCTGACAGTTTTGCCAGTGGCTGCCGTGATTCTGTGTGTATCCAAAACGTCGAATTTCCTTGCCGTTTGAACTAACTTGCCGGAAACTTTCGAATCGGATCGAATGGATCCTGACGCAGGATCGTGAATATTTCGAGGGAGCCGTGTGTGATAAATTGTCTGCTTTTTTTTTTTTTTTTTTAAATCATAATTTAACTTGTTTCCAAGAGATTCATAAAATCCGTTAAATTCATGAAAAGATCTAATAGATATTGTTATTCATCGAGACGTGAAATTTTAATAAATTTTACGATTCTTTTGCATAAAAATAGTGACGCGTTTGGTATGATAATGTGTATTTGGTCGAATACAATGTTTCAAATACAATGTTTCACAAAGAATTTTTTTATTTCACTTTATTCTTCCCTGTCATTTCTCTTGAGAACACCATTCTTTTCACACATAGCCTGTATATCATTAACCCTTTCAGCACAAGTTGTTTTTACGTCATCGTCGAAGGTGTGCTATATTCCTGACCCAGATACGCGTTTCTCAACGCGTTTCTCTTTATAAAGATTCTCTTATAAAGAAATGATCGAATCAACAAGATTGCATTACCGAAAAGGAATCGCCACAAGAATTCGATATTTCATATATTATTCTTTCGAGTAAATATTTGTAATAATTGCAATCTCTTTTTTAAGAGATTAAAAAATTTTCGTACAAATTATGAACAATTGGACAACATCTTTATCCAAGAAGAAGGAATCTATAACGCATCGTTAAAAAAATCATATCTACGTTTGTTTTAATACATAGAAAACAATTCTAAATCTTGACACGAATGACGCAAATAAAATATGGATAATCTAATTCGATAACGCTCCGTGTAATTGTCGGTAGATAAATCCCGAAATTCGTTCGAAGATGCAATTATCGAGACAAGTTCGCGCCACTTGTCTCATTCTACCTCCTCTAAAATATGTTCCTAGATAATCGGAAGATCTCGATTTCCACTATCCTTGTGGCTCTTGATTTATATCGTTTCACAAAACCATCTTTCATCTTACTTCGTTCGAAAACTCGTTAAAAGTAGAATGGTGGGGGGAGGGGCAGGTTCGATGCACTTCCCAAAAAAGGAAAGAGAGAGACAATTGCGAAAAATAAAATCATAGCGCCTCGTAATCGCCTTGAGTACGTGTTTTAAGTACGCCGTGTACACCATTGTTGTTATCTCTTAATTTACTGCTCCGATAAATCGCTACGTACGTACGAATTTCTGCTGTCCACGTGCAGAAAGCCGGCATAATTAAATGCTGCTCGAACGACGTACACACAAGGTAGGAAATGTATATCACGGAAATTAGTTGTCCTGGATTAGTTTTGAAAGAATGGGGACAAATCTGTTTAATTGGGAAGTTTTTGCAAATTTTTCTTTCCTTTCTTTTTTTTTTTTTTTTTTTTTAATTACG
>NW_006263426.1:959225-960403 GCF_000469605.1 Apis dorsata
ATACGAGTAAATTTTTAAATTATCTTCGCGCTAATCTCGCCTTTTTTCCTTGGTTTTATATACAAAGCGTGGAAAATGCGGTTTTTGGAAAATGTAAGGGAAGAGAATTGAGAGATTTTTGCATACAGATATTTGGAATTAGGATTTTAACTAAGCAGATACGTTGGATAGATAATATAACGGCTGATACGGATATAATTTTCTCCTTAAAATTCTTTCTTCTTAAACTTTTGCTTGTATAAATATTTCTGATTGTATTAAATTCCTTGAATTAAAATAATAATAGAATGCACTGTTTACTTTCTTTATTCACTCGTTGGTTTATTATTATACGATAATTTTCTTGATTGAAATTCTTTTTTACCTCGACCACAACGAAGTATTAAAACTGTTTACTCGTTAATATTATATTGTATCACTCCGTCTCCGGATTAATAGAGATAATCGTCGATAAATTAACGTTCAAACGATATGAATATTGTACGATGCCTGATAACCGTTTCCAATGCTTCATCGCGACGATTAAGAATATTTGAGCGGCTATGAATATCGAATGCTCGAAAAATAAATAATATCGTCGATATCTCTTCTCTCAATTTTTTTCAACCCCCATTTAAATTTATGAACAGCCGTCACAGCTTTTGAAGAGCTAAATGAAAACTTTGTCCCCACAAATTTCCCAATTTCTGCCCGCACGTCACGTATGCTAATCACAATATGCTCAACGAGCAGGAAAATGAACGAAAAGCAAAGCAATCGCAATTCGTATCCGCAACGTCCGTCGCAGATTTAATTTCTCGTACAGTCAAGCACGCGAATCACCGTTGCAACCTCTGCACACGGAAGAGGATTGCAATTACGACATTAAATCGGTCGTGTTGCGAGTGCATTAATTCTACATGTATCACTCAGCTTTGTCCACGTATTACGTAAACAAGAAATCATAAAGACAGAATGCGATTTCCATTTCTTCAAAATATATCATAAAGTCGCGAGATCGATATGATTATACCGGGTTGAATTCAAGCGATGATTGTGTCTAGCTATGTATCTAGCTACACGGATGGATATAAAATATCGGATGATATCGAAATATACGAATTATTAAAGCGATTACATTGATAAGTCTGTTTCAATTTTTCATTTTGATCTTTTTTTGCCAATATTTTTTTTTTTTT
>NW_006263426.1:960549-975063 GCF_000469605.1 Apis dorsata
ATATCTGCTATATAAATTAATATCACAGAATAAAATTGATGAATTTTGAACGTGAATTTTATATGATATGGAGTTGAAACAGAAGGTTATTAATTTATTTTGCCCGAATAAATATGCCATTTCTTCTCTCTCCATCTCGTGTTACACTTTCTCTCTTTCTGCAAATAGATCGACTATAAAAATCATTTTCATTCACAACTTTTAAATTCATCCAATCACCAAATATCGGTAGCGATTTTCTGAAATGAAACAATATATGGAAATACCTTTCTTTCTACATTTGATTTTTCACGCGAGAAATAAAATTCCGTCAAGGGAATTCCGTCGCAAAATTAAAGACAATAAAAACTAACGAAAGATCAAAACCAACAAAAAAAAAAAAAAAAAAAAAATATGTGTCATTATGCATTTAGGAAAGTGGTACGCAACGAGTGGAACAGAGGCGGCACAAGCCGCAACGTTGTACACCCGCAAATTATAGGTGAAAATGCACTCAAGATCCATTAAACGCTATAAATTAGCATAGTCGGGCTTGTAAGCCCCAGGTGGCTGGCTGCATATGCACGAGGCGACTATCGTATATTTTTGCCTCTCGAGTAAGTTCCGGTAATTCGACGGCTCGAAGAATATCCCGTTAAATTAGCCTTGGAATACAGAGTTTTCTTTTTTCTTTTTTTTTTTTTTTTTCTTTTTTTTTTTTGTCATCCATATCCGCCTACCGACTCGACCTTAGTTTGCATACGCAAACGTAATTCACGATTCGCGGATTCTTCGAAAACACGGATTTCGCGCGCGATGGGGATGAAACGACGAAAGTCGGTCTCGCTGTTTCCCCCCTTTTTTGTCCAATTTCGCGTGCATCGGTTTATTGCACGTTGTTCCCCGATATACGGGGTGTTAATCGTCCTTCGTATTAGCCAATTCCGCTCGACCAATATTCCTTTATCGACTTTTCCACGAGCGAACGGAGTTTCAATCGATGCTTGTTAGCGTTTTCTTTATTCATCGCCCGGATTTTTAATGGCGCGCGTGAAAATGATTGAACGAACACGAAGGTGGTGTAAATAAAAAGACAGGAGCAGAGAGGTGAAAAATGTAATAAAAGAAAGAAAAAGAATCACGAAGGGGTGATATTTAAAATATTTAAAATGATTCGACGAAAATTCTCTGTTCTATCTTTGTTCGTTCTTCCTGTGTATTTTTTTTTCCCCTCTTTTAAATTTGAAAATTTGAATTAATCGAATTTTCAAGAGATGTCGAAAAATCGATCGAATGTATGTTATATAAGTAAACGGATTAAGAATTGTCACAAAAATTATTACATTCATAATTGAACGGATTGTAATACAATATCTAGTATACAAATACGACAATTAAAGATAAATTGAAGATGGAAAATAAAGCAATCTACAATGAACAAACTTCCCTTTGCAATTGAGACTCGCTAGTTGAAATGGTTTAAATTTACTATACACTAGTCTATGAAAGATAGTAATAGAACAAGATTTCCACAAAGTTCGCCACCAGTTTCTAAAGATGCTCGAGACTTTGATGTAATTGAAAACAAGTCTCGGCCAAATTTTAAGGGTCTAAAGAATTATTACAAGTTGGAGAGATCTCGATAGTTTATTTTTACAAAGAAATAAAATATATAAAATAAAATATATTCGAAGATAAAAAGATTTCAAAATCTCTTAACCTTTGATTTCCTCTTTCCAGGATTTTCCACGCGGAATATGAAGAGGCTAACGAGGCTTCTTTATTCTATCTTGCATATAAACCTTGCATGATAAACTTTGTCATTTGCTTTGTCGAGTTAACAGTATCTAAAAATGTTTTCTTCTTCAATTCGAAGGATTAGAATTCGCTTCTCTCTTTTTCAAAATTGAAACGAAAGAATGAATTTGTTGATGCTCGTCAGATTCGTTGAAAGGATTGAATTTTCGTTGTATAATAAATTAATTTGAAATTAGAAATAGAGTATTGCGTTATGTTTTGTCTTGATTGGTGCAATGTTTTTGTATTTATTTATTTAAAACCCGATGTTTCTTCTGATTTCACGAGATCAATAAAAAGTATCGTGTATCCAGAGAAGAGCATCCACATTCTCAAATTACACGGTTGAGTATAAGATTATTTATGCACGTGTAAGATTATCTTTATTTGATAAATTATTTACCGAAATAATTCGTTGTTGTTTATTAAAAAAAGAAATTTAAATATTTAATAAAACTCGAAAAGGAATAATATATTATTCCTCCCAAGTAAATTTCTTTCTTTCTCGATGTAAAACACAGTCGGTTACTACTACGTGATCCTACAAAATTTCTTATCTTTTAGTACAGAATTATGAATTATGCATTGCAACTAAATTCTAATACTAAACTTTCCCACTCTAACTTACTCTTTATCCCTATTATCTATAATTACGATTCTCGATAAGAAAAAAATACACAAACAAATTTCATCCGAAACAATCGATAAGAAAAATTAAGAGACGAGTAAAGAACATATAATATCAATACAATCAGTTTCCTATTTTTCATAATTTGATAAGATCGTGATTAATTATCTTCGATCTCGCGAAATTTCACGCAAAGTCACAATGTTGGTATTCCGTTCGACGGAGTTAAAAAAACGACGTGTACAACGTGCGTGAAATAGTATGATCCGATTATTTCGAGAAATCGGGGCAATTGATTAGCCGTACGTGATGATTCAGTGTATACAATATGCGTTCGTGTGCACGTGTACACGATGAATTTTCGAGGTTCGACGAGCTCGCGTATATAAATTCTCGAGGCTCGTCCGGAATTTTCAGACTCGTCGCGCCCCGTGTACACACGCGACAGCTCGGCTTTCAGACGTATCGGGTATCGGAACTCCGGTAAACACGCGTATTACGTACGCTTGCATTTTTATCGCGTTAGATGTTTCGCCTAGGAAAACCACCTCTCTGAGTAAACCTTCTTGTAAGGGAGGAAGATTACGCGTTGCTGTGCTTATGTTGCTTTTTGTTGCTTGCTTTTTCTTCCTTCCTTTTGTCGGAGCTGTAGCTGTAACTAGTCGGTGAAGAGCGAGAAGTCAATGAGATTCGTGATTCACGAGTTTGGAAAGTGTATGTGTGGAAAAATTCTCAAGGGAAATTTGAAAAAATTCGGGAAAAATTTCAGAAATGATACTGTATGATGTCGTATTTCAGAAATGATACTCGATAATTGATTCATAGGTTATTATTAAGAGAAGCATGAGTGTAATTTCGATAGTTGATATCGATGATGGAGTTTTATCGGAGTTAATTAGTAGATGTTAATGGATATTAAAACAATCCAACGTGTTTGGATAAAATTTTGTCGCATCGTGTCGTGACAATAACGCGTACGGGTTTCACAATAGGGCCGAAAATTTACTTGATTCAAAAATAAATGAATTTGCGGTTGGTAAAAGGGCATCGGCGGTTTCTGGCCGGTGGATAGAAATTCGCACAATAAGGTTAGCCACCGCGATAAAGGGAGGCGGGTAGCGATAAAGGATGCGAATATATTTCACGAACAATGCCACGCATGAATAATAGCCACGAACAGCTGATTACACAATTTCACGAATAGTTAACCGACAACGCCTTCAACTTTATCATGCCGCGGTTTGTTCGCGGTTCCGTGGTATTGAAATTGACAGTTTCATTTTTCGCGAAACTGTGCTGTGTTTCACTGCGAAACGAGCGTGATACTGATAGATACAAAAAATTCTTTTTAAACTTTATCTTTAAATATTAACAAGAATACTCATAGAGTGGAATATAGATAAATAGTAGAATTATTACTGATAAAGTTGATTACAATACCAATCTTTGCAAGTATCGTAAATATATTAAAAAAAAAAAAATGTATATTAAATTCCAACAGAATTCGAATGTAACTAGATGTAATATATATTAGATTATCAAATAAAACGAGCAGAACCACAAAATCAGAGCTCTTTCAAAGAACGAGAAAGCGAGTTAATAACAGAAATTGAATTTCAAGTTTTTAGAGCTCGAGTTATTGATTTAACGACGGCAAATGAAATGCATTAACAGCTTGTCGTATTGCGCTCCAACGAAAATATCAAGTACTCCAACTTTCAATTTTAACATATTATTTTTCCCTTCTTCGATAATTATTATTATTTCGCAATTTACTGCTCCGCCTTTTGTTTCAATCATCGCGCTATTACAAGGATCCTCTTTTTCATTCAAAAAATCGATAAAATAAAAGCTTCGATCTACGTTCCACGAAAGATATAACATTAATACTTAAAAGCTGCAGCATTCATTCCGCGATATCATCGCTCCCTCATCGGATAATAATAAGCGGGATCATCTCGTGACTCGAGAACTTTAGAATAGATCGGAAAAATTCATTGCGGAATCATACGAAATATTAATATTCCCATATTGAATATCCTTAAATCGATCGCGCCCGATTATTGCCGAACCGAAAGGGAAAACCTTTATACCCTAAATCGACTCTTTCGATGATCCGATCCGAGCTTGCTCGAATCCTTCCGATCTCTCCCGAACCGACAACCCCGCGATACACATCTATCGGATAACGTTGCAAATTTTCCGCGCGTTGCGTTTCAATTTATCTCTCTCGCGTCATTGACACCTTAACCCGATCAGTTAACAGAACAGACTCTCAACGGCCACACTCTCAAGAGAGCGAGAGAAAATAAACCCTCGAATATTCAAAAATATAAGAACAGAGCACGACGTTATTGGCATTTTCATTGTCTTTCTTTCGTTATCCGAAAATCCTCTTTGGAACAGGTTACGAGGAACAGGTTTTGTTCCTCGCGCAGGAGGAAGATGTGATCGCACGCCGTGGCAAAATTGTGCAACCGTGGAAAGTTTGGTGCGCGGGGAAGACTCGGCCACGCGAATTTCTGGGTCATTCGCCACCGCTTGCACAGTTTAGCAAGAGGGGTCCCAAAGGTGGACGTTAAGCGAACGTCCGGAACAACGGTATCCAATTCGATGCGGGACGCTCCTGGAAGCCGTGGACGAGGGTGGCGTGAGGGTGTGTTAACGTTAACCGACGTAACGAGTCTCTATCATGGAACGCGACTTCCTCCACGATGGGAGGAAACCTGCGATACTCCCCAGGGAAATTCGTCATATTGGCATTCCTGAAATGGCACGGTCACGTGTTATCGTGTAATGAGAAAGGCTTGCGGATCCTTCTTGCGGTTCTCGTTTCGATGATTTTATTGATTTATACGAGTAGATGTATGACGAGTTTCGAACAATTTTTCGAACATTCTAGACATTGAAACTTGTAAATATTTTAATGGACACGTTTGTTGAATGAATTTTTTATTCCAATAAAATCGTTAATTGGTGCAAATTAACTTCATCGATCATTCATTCAGGGATATAATTTTCGTACGAAATATTTTCTCTGCATATGTTTTATGGATCAAATCGTACGATGTCCCCCTTTTTTCTTTTTTTTTTCTTTTACAGTAAAGTATTGCGTATCATTTATTAATTTTTCAGAGAAACTTATTTTACATTAAGTGATCGTGTAAAACTTTTTTAAAATACCTATGACACATCTGTTACGATAATTTACGCTTTTCGATAAAATGCAGCAGAAACAATAAATGCAACGCGATCAAGAATCATCACAGTTGGAAAAATATATATTCCATGTACTGTCAACGAGTAAATCGAATAAAATTTATTTCTCTACAATCATATTATGTCACGTAAAATATTGTCCCCGTATTTTACATCTCTCATAATTTTTCCTTTCAATGTGTCTGGTCTCGTTAGAAGTATTTGAACGCAGCAATCCGTGTGGAGCAATTTGCGATGGCTAGATGTGCACAAATATTGATTTGGATTAATCTGTTTCCTAATTTTGAATTTTTTTTTTTATTTATTCTACACATAATGTAAAAAAATCTTATAGAAATAGAAATTTTGTGTCTAATAATTACGTTGTGGATATTTATACAATTATTATTCATAGAAAATTTAAAATGTACAAAAAATCCAAAATAGTTACTCATTAAAAAATATTTAAAAAATAGAAATAGATTTCTATTTATGAAATTCCAATTATATTAATTAAAATTAATATCAATTATTTATTAAAAAAATAAGCGAAGAAATATTATTTATTTTTTTTACAATTGAATTATCTTCAAATAGAAAAATAAGATCAAACAATCGATTAAACAATCGATTATTAAGTTATAGAGTGATATTCGACAACGTGTATTACGTTTTTCATTTAATATCAAAAATATTACAATCTTCTTGATACACGAGCTAACGATAACAAAATGAATGACACGAGAAGAATAATAACATGCAGGAAATAAAACGACACGCGAAACGCAATCTTCCCCTCGAGCTTTAATTTGAAATTCCAATACACCTAATAAAATCAACCACATCACGGGCCACATATATCGCGGTTTTACTTTATCGTTCCCCGCCACGTGATTGGCCATCGATTGGTTAACGCCATTTATTCTCCAACAACTCGCCGATCCGTAAACGAATTATTTTAGCCGAATACATATTAAAATCGAATTAATGTTCCACAGTCCAATCTCCAGTTGTTGGCCACTTTTACGAGTGGATTCACAGCGAGAACCCGGCCAGATTTAAATATCTGTTTAAATGCATCCCATTGGGGGAACACCGCCGTTCTCAGCGCCGTGTAATATCGTCGCGCGATCGAATAACTCAATTTCCTCTTACGCGTGCGATCGGTTCAAAGCGAAACGGTTATGTGAACGCAATTAGTTGTGAATAATGCAGATATTTCATACGTTTTGCTCCTTCTGATCCTGTGGAATTTAATTAGGGAGAAGGAAGAAATTGGAAGGTTGATTAAATGATACGATTTTCTGGAAATTTTGTAAAAATAACGAGTGTTTGACAATTTTCGTTTATTTCGTTTATTCGCCGCGGAAAAGAATCAAAACGTGAGAGTCATCGTTATCAGGAAATTAATCGTGTTACTCATAAATTGAACTGATTAACTTCGTTTCCCACCGATGTATGTGACGAACGTTTAATTTTTCCGAATAAAATGATTAGTTATCTTTGATGGAGTTGATTAATCTCGATTGGTGACTCATATTTAGCGCGATTGCATTGCCAATTTTCGAGAAATTAAATTTTAATTGTTTCATTCTCGGTTAGTTTAGAATTTTCTGAACGCTGTGTACTGTTATGTGGGGAATTTGCGTTGAAACATGTGTCTTTCTACTGTCGCTGAATTTAAACGGGATGACTAATGAACGAGGGAACATTATTCAAGATAATTTATGGAAATGTATTGTTACGATTCAACGTAATTCAACTCAATGTTTTTATTACGTAATTTAATTCAATGATGATATACAATACATTATCAAAAATCATCATCTTGGATATAAATTTGCGTAAAAATTAAGCATTGAAATGATAGTTTTACACGATTAGAGATATAATTTCGTTTGATAATTCGTTTCTACAATTAAATTTCTTTTTTTTTTAAAGAGAAACAACGAGACAATTAATGTAATAAGAAAAGAAAATGACGAATGAATAAATTACACGTAGAAAACAAGTTAGAAAATCAAATAGACGTTTCCTCGTATCGATTTTTCCAAGGAAAGAAAAGATATAAAGTGCAAGAACAAAGGATCCAAACATACATTTATTGCATTTCAATCATTAATTTAATGTTTCCTATTTCTCATTACGATATTTTAGAGAAAATAAATACGAAAATAATCGAATAGAAAAGACACAGTTTTCTAAAAGAGATATTGATTTCGAATGAAAAAATGGAAATGGAGAAGAAACTCGATTTCGAATTTTAAATCAATTTTCACACGCATATAATTTCATACGTTTGATTCTAAGCAAAGTTTAACCTTTCCAAACAAATCTTAAAACAAATTTGAGAAGTTCATTCACAATAATCTTGTTAAATTGCACGCTTTCCTTACCTCAAACTTCTCCTCGATCTTAAACCGAAGAATACTCTTATTCGCGTAATTCTAGTTGAATTTCTACAGTAAGTATTATGGGTCACCGATAATCAATTCCGAGAGGAGCTGAAACTACGTGTTGAAACTACGAAACAAGCGGAAAAGCGATCAAAAGTATTTTTCAGTGTCTATAAAATCTCATCTTGTATCGAAAAAAGGAAAAAAAAACTCTATAAGATAGAGTGTACTGAATCTGTTACGGATCCAGAGTTGGGCATTAACCCGTTGAAAAGGTAACTATATAGTTGAAAATTTCGAATAAAGTTAGTTTAAATAATTAACTTATTAAAATGCTTAAATAACATTTATTCGTACTTATTACAGTTGATCCATTTTTCATACAATCTCGGCCTAATAATGATTTGGAATTATTATTACGTCTTGAACGATAAATTATCGAAATAAGTTTATTCGTAACTTCAACTATTTTAATTTGTATCCGGACAAACGATTTCTGACGTAATTCGCTTTCGTTGCTTTCTACTCGTCTCGAATAAATCGAGCGAATGAAGAAAACTGGTGGCAAACTAACTTAAGGATGTTAAATCACGCGAAACACCGCATTCTTTAATTTCCAGTGGCGAAAAACAAGATACAGAGAGGGATTAATCTAAGCCTTCTGGTTCTAATGTATCAAGGAACCGGTGTTACGAAAGAACACCGGCTCACGAACAACTTTCTACGATCCAGACTGGATCGTAGACGACACTTACGTGTAGACGAAACTCCACGGCAACAATAAGAAACACATTGGAACGTAGCCTGAAACAACAAGTAACAATTTGAACAATTCTCTGAGGTCCTGACAAGAGTTTAGATTTTCCCTGCGTTTTAACGGCTCGTGCGCGAATTTCCGAGTATAAAATCTCTCTCTTGTCTCTGTTTGGAAGGTAGAATCGTGGCGAAACTTGCCGATGTTCGAGATTAACCTCGCTCCTTTGTTGAATTTGCAAAGGACGCCCTTGTTCGATATCCTGGCTGGATCCTGAGCTCTTGAGCGCAACCTGGGTCGTCTTGGACGCGCTCTCATGAACGATGAATATTTTAGAAGGTGCATCTTTAACATCGACCACGCCCAAAACGACGAGACAGATGCCGGCTTGGATGCCTCTTCTTCGTCATTCACGCGGTATCTATCATTTTACAGGATGTAAAAATTTTCTAGCTTGGATTATTATTATTATTTTTTTTTTTGTTTATCGACACCTTATGAACATTGAAGAGCGTGATTAAAAGCGTTCCTTACGTTCTCATCGAATGAAATTTTTCATCGAAGCATGCGTTTTTTCTTTGAGCCAAAAAAATGTCATCCGTATCTCGTCATACATAGCGCGTTTTTCTTTCTTACGGTTATTAGAATTCTAACAATTCCTCGAATCGTGTGTTTATACGACCCGTTTTTCACTCGCGAAATGTGTCGGTATCGTTTTGCAGAGAAGAGAAAGAAAAAAAAAAAAAATTGGAATACTATGTATACATCATCATAGAAAGAAATCGTTCACTTTAATCTTTTAATCCCACTGTCAGTGTTTGTTCTACGTTTCTCCCTATTCCCATCGTGGCGCGTTCAAAGAATTTTGCCTTGAACAAGCGGGACGATCACGCTAAACAGATAGTTTCTGTTCGCGAAATGGATGTACGCTCGTTTCGAACCTGCTCGGGGCAAATATTTAGAAAGAGAGGGGAGAGGTGGTGAGGGAGAGACGCTTCAATAACGCTTTTTCTCGTTTAGCCAGCCGAAATGAATGAATTCAAATACCTGGCGCACACCGGCTCCTGGTTAAAATAAAACCGGAAGAAAGTTCCAATTCTAACCGTGTTCCCCTTTGATTGAACTCGCGCATATTCCTGATACCATGCTTTGCGAATCAAAGCCGCCACTTGACGAAGAATCGATGAACTAATTCGTGAAATAGTTGATCGCATTCCAGCACCACCAGATCTCCCATCTCATCGTGTTTCCCTTCTTTCGTGTTTTCGTTTTACGAAAAGCAAAATTTATTTCATCCTTGATAAGATTTCTTGAACGAATTCATTTTATATCATTTTTTCTTTTTTTTATATAATATTTATAAGCTCGATTTGAGTAATTCGTTTTGCAAAATTATTTTAACTCATTTCAAGAAAATAACTAGCTTTACGTATCTATGGATATTATAGTCAAAATTAATGGAGATTTCTAAAAATTTTATTTTTTTTAGAAATTATACTTTTGCTATAAATATATAATCGAGCAATTCGTTTATCAAAATTATTTTTCAATTCATTCCAAAGAAACAATTAACTTTACATATCTGTAGATACATAATATAGTCAAAATTCATGGAGATTTCTAGAAATTTTATTTTTTCTAGAAATTATACTTTTGCAATAAATATATAATCAAGCAATTCGTTTTTCAAAATTATTTTTCAATTTTTCCATTCCAAAGAAACAATATTTAAAATTATTCTATATTTATATATAGATCTATCTGTATATATAGATTAGAAAAATTAGTGAAAGTTTCTGTAATTTCGTGTTTTCTAGAAATCGTACATTTGCAACGAATAACACAAAATCTTCGCCGTATCTTTCGACAATACGAAACCTACATAAACAAACAACAGTCGATCGCTCGGAACGAAGTGTTTCTATCTCTTTTATCCACCGCTCCATTAATTCCCCCCCAAACCTCTAATTATTCTCAACGCCGAAAACCAACAGTCCCAAAAATCCTTTGGTCGGCCGGTGCAAACAAATCGGCACGCGATTCTCGACCGCACGCGAACCGGAATTGCCGCGCGGAAATCGGTCGTGCAAACAAAGGCCGGCGTCGAAAAATTCCCCTCCCCTCGAAAACCCAATTATTCGTTAGGGAAACGTTCACTGGATCGATACTGTGCCTACCGACTTCTCGAACGGTATCGATCCTTGATGACGAAGAATCGTGGCATCGTATGATTTTCGCTTAAAAAAAAAAAAAAAAAAAGGGAATCTTGAAGTTTTTCGAAAAAAAAAAAAAAAAAAAGTGAATCTTGAAGTTTTTCGAATACATATACAACAATGTATATTCTTGGAAATGTATTATCGATACATTTACAATATTCACATCCGTTACTATTTTTAAATAAAGTACCATCGATAATATTTTCATTCTATCCTTGTTTCTCATACTCGGTAAATATAAATATGCGCGATTCCGATACGTTCGATTCCTTTCCAATTTCTATGGATAGCAAAGATTGATTCTAGATCTGTGTTTAAAACGAACATAAAAATTGATATATCGAATTGTCGGTCGAGGTTTATTTATTAAATTATAAACAATCGAAATTTGTATTGAGATTAAATGAGATGGAGATAGGCATTTTTATGTATCAACTTTTGTGTTCTTTTTTTGGCTAATCTAAAAATCGGCTTCAAAAGCTTCTCACAAATATACCAACATCCTGTATATTCACTAGATATTCCAAATTCGAATAATTTCTATATTGTTGACATTATCATAATAGACAATATAATATTACTATACATACTAACAGTGTACATCAATTTCGGATCGTATACAATACCAATATAATACACCATGTAATAACTTTAATGATACCAATCGATTAATCGAATTGTTGGAGCGAGAAAGATCGCTGATACTTTCGTACTCGTGCTCAACATAGTCCAGTTGTTAACCAATGACTTTTATCACTACGAGGATAAAATTGGAAAGAAATTGATCGGCGCACACATACTTCCACGCGCTTCCATTCTAACCCATTAACCCTTTCCACGATAAATGGGTTAAAGGTCTTTCTCGGTGTGTATGTGTGTATGTGTGTGTAGAAAGCCGCGGGCGCGCGCATCGCGTTGAATTTCAAGCAGATGCGGCGAATCCTCGTAGACCGCGGCAATCCTACATTTCTGCACGTTAAATGTTTATCGTTGCCACTTCATAATTCTACCTAGGTAGTCCCTCGTCCGTATGCGGATCCAAGCTCACCGACAAAGCGGCCCCGATTTAATGCGGCTTCAAACCGGCGGCTCACGGAGGAGAAGGAGGAGGACAGGGGTGGGAGGGAAGATAGGGGTCGCCATCCCCTGAAATACGCTGGGAAATCGGGAGATTAAGCGTTCTGCGGCCGAAATAAATCCGGCCTTCCCGCCACGAGGAGAAGAGTGTAGAAAATTAGGGAAGGGTATGTGGAACAAAACTTCCATGGCGATCGATTATTAAGAACGTGACTCGGTTCTGGGATGTGTGCGCCGGTGACCTGATCATCGAGTTAAATCACTCGTGAATTCGGCTCTGTGTATTCCATGCAATCGATACAAATTTACTCAAGTTTCGTAGAAATTGTGATTATTCGATTTTCTTTGGTGGCAGAGTGAATTGTATATTTTTTTCTTTTTTTTTGAAGGGGGAGAGAAGGATGGAACGAAGTTTGGAATTGGTCTTTCTTTTCGACGTGTGATTGTTCAGATTTTTCAATTTTTTTCGAAAATTTAGCATTTTCTTTTTTTCTTGATTTGGAGTTTCGTGGGGTTGCGATTTTATAAGCGTCTCTTTTTCTTAGATTTCGAATTTCAATTAGCAGGATTATTTGTTCGAAAGCTGATTAAATTTTCTGTTTCTTCTCGGTTTGAAGTTTGGAATTTATCGTTTCTCCTCCGAAGTGTAATTGTAAATGTTTCCCAAGTTTCTTTTCGGGGGGATGATGTTTTTCCCGGGGGGATATTCGATGAAATTTCGAATTTCAAAATCGCGGTTACACCGCGTTTTAAAGTTTCGAGAAAGTAAGTAGATGGGGTTCTCGGAGTATCGCAGACGGCGGCTAAGGCGGAATAAAGGGGAAAGAAGTTTGTTAGTCAATAGGATTTGCCGGGTAGTGGAGCGTAAAGAGAAATGATATCGATGTAGATCAGAGTATTTAGCAAATGGAGGCAAAGAATATCCTCGAATTCAAGGAAAGTCTACTTCTTTAACGACCGCTTGTTATCCTTTCTTTGTCGATTTTCACGAAGTTATATGGCAAAGAAAGTTGGTATTTAAATTATTTAATTTCTTTCTGCATCGATTATAACTACATTTTGCCTTTGAAACATCTAAAAGATTTTAATTCAATTGTATAATCGCCAACATGTAATAATAAGTATCATAAATGTATAAGAAAATGTTTTTATATTTTAATTTAACTAATAATATTATAAATATCTAAATCATCAGTCTAGATTTTTTAAAAGTAGAATTAATTGTCAAGAAATAATAAATAATTGATCGTTAAACTCTTCGAAAAAATTTAATTCTCGAATAAACATTCAAAACTCATTCAACACTCGATGCAACGATTCGCTTTTTCTTCAAGTAGATCGGATCTTTTTCACTCTGTCCCTTTGCTATTTGCTTTTATACGCATCCCTCCTCTTGAAACCTATTTCTCTTTCGCACATTTTCAAAAGAATCTTCGAGGTTTCACCGAGGACAAACCCTCATACCTTTAATTCCTTGATATTAATCTTATGAAACATATTTTTGTCTTCGCTGTATACAGATATGTGTATACTTGCGACAACGTTGCTTTTTTTTTCCTTTTGCAACGGATGGCGTTTAAGAATGAAAGTACAGAAGACGTTTAATGCGTTTTCTCGTCGCTCGAGAAACATTTGTCTTCGCAATAGTAATTTCAGCCTCGCGCAAAGACCCGACACATTTTTCGCCCGAGTTTCGTTGTATTACCAGGATAGATCGCGTTGGAAACAAGCGAACGTTATTATAAATTGTTTTTGGCATCCTCAAAGCGAAACAAGGAAGGAAAAAACTTTGATTTTATACGAGAATTGCGAATTTTGAGATAAGATTAAAAATAAGTCCTGCAAATTTCGAAAGAAAGGGAAAGACGATTACGATTAATTCTTATCTTATACGATTAAAGCTTATTATCAGATGGGAAAGAAGAAAAAGAATTTAATAAAAAGTAAAAAATAGAATGTAAATCGCTGTATTGATCGTATACACCGAATAACCTACGCGATGATTCAAATAAGATTCTCCGATGTGTCCGCTTTCTAAAAATACGAATATTGAATTTCTGAATTACTGTGTACGTAATGCAACCACCATGCATCTAACTTATCAATGTAATACGAATATATTATATCAAAATATCGGATTTCGAAGAAGAATTTCAACAAATCGAATCGTGAAAACCTCACGAGTTTTACTTAAAAACAAAAATTCCAAGAGAAATTAAATTTATCAATCATTAATTCTCATTATTCAAAATAAAATTTAAAATTCTATTTCAATAAATTTAAATAAAAAATGAATCGAATTCATAGTCAGTGCATAAAGAATTAAATTTAAAACGACACCAACTCTATTATTCACTCTGCTCTAAAACTTTCGTAAAATCCAATCCCCAATCTCTTAACCCTCGAGATAGAACCGAATAGAAACAAATAATGTATTTGTAATAAATTTATAAAAAAAAAAAAAAAGGA
>NW_006263426.1:975393-977823 GCF_000469605.1 Apis dorsata
CGGATGCAATATCATCGAATGCAATTAAATGAAAGAATAAAAGTTCGGGCCGCTTAAGAAATCCACGATAGGTCGGCCAATAAATTTCGCGAAAGGCCGAGGTTATCGTTTCGAGGCAGTCGACAAAACAGCTAGACTCGGTAAAATGCAAACTTCTCCCTATCGGGGCCACAGGGAAAAAGCTTTCGCTTCGAACTTCGGTCCATCTTTAATTTAACTTTCCCGCGGACTTCTTCATATTTTAATCATTTTCATATTAGAGGCTGTCGAAGTAACGGCCGATATATTTCCAATATCGGATCGGCTCGAGAGAAGCCGTGGTTGAAGGAAAGTTTCATGTTACCGAGGACGGGAAGCTGCCTCGTGTAATCGTGATCAGCCAGCTTCGACAAAATGCGAATACATCCTCGATCCAATGCCTACCGCGTATTTTCTCCGACTGGTATCGCGTAGATACGTAATACAAAAACGAGGAAGAGAAATTCCGATTTAATGGATTTTAATATGAAACTTTTACTATTTCTTTGGATTAGATCGACGAATTTTTTCTTAGATACTCGAACGACGCGAAAAATGTATAATAGTTGATTGATTAATTAAAAATATTCGTGTTAAAATATTATACGCGAAAAAGTAATTTGTCGATTAATTATTTTGATCCTGTAAATTTCTAAGTTAAATGCATCATTATGCTCGATTCATTTTTGTCCGGTTATTAAGAAATCAGTAAATTTTTCAAAATGTGAAGTTAATTATGAGATATATTGCGAAATTCATTGCAAGATGAATCATTCAAATATGCAAATCGAGAGATATTTGTCCGTAGAGATACCGTTCTTTCCTTGAATCATAAATTATATATATATATTTTACGAAAATAAATCTTATAATTTACAATGAACAATTCCTGTTCATTATTACCTATGTCAATTATGCATCCGTTCGTATGATCATAACAAAAGGTTAATTGTACATCGCTCAAATCTATTTGTTCCGCTTTTGCTTTAATCGCAATCAAAACAAATAATTACGATTTCATAATAGGAGTGAATTAATTATTAATTTAACGATGAAATATTTAGCTCCCTGTAATTAAACAAATCGTTATATAATTATCTTACGTAACTGATTTTTGAAAATAATTTAAATAAATACGTTTCTCTATCGATATCGTTAAATTGATCAAATATTTCTCTTCGTTTAAAAACCTTGTAATATACTACGTAATAGGATTGTATTTAAAATATGAATAATTGTACGAAATATTTCTGATTCAATTTCCTTTCAACTTTTTATTAGTATAATTAGAATGTTATCCGACTTTGATAATTTAATATCATTTATTTAAATTTTATTCTAGTTCCAATTATTAGACCAGATATTAAAGAAAAAAGGAAAGTTTAAATTTTAAGAAAAAAACAGGAATCAAAGTTATTAGAAACGAAAATTTAGAATTTGAGATTTTCTGCTCCACCTGAACAATTCTTTTTTATTTATAAATTTTTTTGTAGAGACTACAATTTACATTCAAATCCGTATTACTTTGTTGCTTTAAATCGAAATAAAATTAAGATTAAAATTTTTCGCAGGAAAAGGATAAAAAGAATATAGATCAATTTTTCTTTGCTGCAATTTTTCACTTGCTCCCTTTTCCAAAGATTCTAACAAGATTCTGACACGTTTAATTTACCATTCGATCCCCGATTACAGAAGAGAGCACAGTTCAGGGATTGAAAACCATTCGTATCCGAAACGAGATTAAAAGGTATGAAAAGCCGTCTGAACCTGATTTCTAATTAGATAGCATTCTGAACATGATCGAGAATGCCCGTCGCGAGTGAAACGGGTTATAGATCAGATTACAAAGCAGCGGAGAGGGTTTCTTTTTAGAGCGAAGAATCGGTGTGCACGGGCATAACGATGTGTCATACAAATGGAAATGTGCCTCACTTTACAAACACCGTTGGCCCCCGCCCATGGTAAGTTAATTCCTCGCGATTCTTGTACAGATTCGTGCAAATTACACGTTTCACCTATCGCTGATACAATACACTTTTCCTCGTGTAATCAACGCCGATTGTTACGCAAACGCGAGCGAAAGAAAGAACGCGTTAACCAGAATGATCCGACTATACTATTTGTATAAACGTCCATTCTTCCGTGGAAATATTATTTTTTAAATGTTTAAATTTGATTTGCAAAGTGTATATGACGCGACAGATGAATGAAAAATGAAAAGGAATCTTAATATGAGAAGTATTTGATTCTTAAAATGCGATAAGACGCGATAGGGATCAAACGAAGGATTTAGAAATTAGAAATAGAGTTTGAAAAATAAAATGTAAACGATGTATATCTTCGAGATATTCTGTGGAAGGAAAAATATTTTTCAATTTAAAAGATTCTTCAACTTTTTTTTTTTTTTTTTTA
>NW_006263426.1:978009-982749 GCF_000469605.1 Apis dorsata
ATTTAATATCGTTTCACACGTATTAAATAGATAAATTCACGGAAATTTTATTTCTGCACAATTTTATCGGAAACAATCCATTAGATTTGTGCTATGCATACATCCATCGACTACGTTGAAACGCGGTAAGGGCAAATTGGACGAGGTTCTCAGCAGTTTGGTAAAAGCACGAAGGCTAAAAGCACAAGGGGGATCGATAACGAGACATTTTACAAGAAGCTTGCGTCGAGATAGTAAAATGATTATGATTTCGAGAGTTACAATCTCAAAATAAAATAAACTTATTCAAATTTCATATTATTGTTTCATTTTATCGCTGTATTAGATTGAAATATAACTTAATTCCTTAAGTAACGAGACTGTTGTCACGTATATTAAACTGTATATTATAATAAACGTACATATGTATTTAATAACGATAATAATATTTCAATATTGTAGATATACTATCAATGAATTATGATTTCTGCAATGCTATTATATCGGCCTATAACTGTACCTTGTTGTTACATAAATCATAATTAAATTCAATATCTAATGTATCTTTAAGAATAGTATTAGAATACGTTCAAAAAAAAAAAAAAATATAATTTCTATTTTCTATCCTTACTATATACAATACGAATACAATATATATTCTATATACTCTATGTACAGACTTTCAAAAACAAATTCTCTAGAATTTAACACTATTATTTCGTTAAACGAATTCCATCGATCCATCCAAGAATCGAGATATTTAAAAAATATCATATATTAAAAAAATAAAGTTTCTGTCGTGGCCAAATAAAGTGAAAGGATACCATCATAGGATTAACGTTAAATTGATAACACGACATTGCGTATCGTGGAGCGTTATTACAGGCTTAAACGTAATAATCACCCACGCGGCGGGGATACTCTCGCGGTGAGTAGACGGAAAAAGGAAACGATGATGCAAACGGGCGACGCCACACTTGCCTCGAGAACGCTCGTTCAACGGCAAGGCCATCGATATAAAAGGCTGTATCTCGACCGAAGGCCGCCGCATGTGGGAAAACTTGAGACAGAGACCGGTCGACCTACTACTACGGACACGCACGCCTCAGTTTTTTCCTCGAACCCGCAGGTATATACGCGATTAAAGAACGCGTATTATCCGAGATCGAGTCGGATTGCAGGGGAAAAGATCTCTGGCGCCGGTTACGGGATTTACAGAGGAATCTTACCGGCGTATAAGGCGATGAGTATGAATCATTGGCGATGTTGAAATAAAATTGTACGTTTCGTGAGAGGAAGAGAGAGAAGTGTACATTATAAATATTACGATATTGATAACCGGAAAGAATGATTACTTTTACAACGTATAAAAGATCGATTTGATCCGGGGATATTTTTATAGATAAAATTGAAAGTAGGATTTTTTTGTAGGAAAGTTATGGTTATTATTGTGCCCACTTTTTTAGGATTACATGATGAATGTTTATCTCTTATTGATGTAGAATATCGAAATAAAGTTGTGAGAAATAATCGAGGAGATTGAATTATTTATATTAAATAATAGAGATATTGATAAACAGGAAAAGGTGATAATATAATATATAGAAGATTGGTCTGAGGATATTTTTATGGGAAAGAGAATTTTTTAGGGAAGTTCTTTTTTTAGGGTGGAAAATAATTATAAGTTGGAAATAGGATAACTCTGAAAGTTTAGATAAGCTTCATAAATTAAAAGAATTTCGATAACCAAATGGCGATGAAGCCACATGGTGTTGAGTTAACGAATTATATTTTTCGGGTTTGATACTTTTACCGTGATACTTGGAATTCTAATTTTCGAATTCTTATCGTTATATGAATAATGCAAAAAGCGAATAGAATAGGAAATATCTTATAAATTATGTGTCGTTTTCAAGGTAATAGAAAACGGACAATTTTATTCGTGAATAAATTTACTTACGAAAAAATACGAGTTAATAGAATTATTCAAATACATTAGCTATAGATTAATTAATAATAAGAAACCAATAAAAAAAAATTCTTTTAAAAATTATACAAAAATGATTAATAAACACGTGAAAATCTCTGCCGATTTTCAGAATCGATTATATCAATTGAACTAAGCGAACGAAATATCTAATTGAGAATAGAACTTGTCATTACAGTAAAATTTAATCTCTTAATATTGAGGGTACGTAAAAAATAACAAATAAATAACCACGCGTATGACGATCTTCATTTGGAGCTTCATTGGATTCATTATTTCGCTTTAATTTATTCAAATGTGATGCATATCGAGGTGCAAGCAAGATTGTTAACAGCTATTAAACCCGATCCCAAAGGAATCAACGCCGATGCCCGATTATAATCAACGTTAAATAATATTTTAATATCACGGCAATTAACCATTTTGAACTATGAGCACCCATAATTTTAATCACGCGTTTGTCACATCTTTCACATGGTTTTAGATTACCAACGGCGATATACATATGCATATCGAATAATGTTAGAACCGTGATTCACCAAAGGAAGCAATTTATTTTCGATGTATAATATTGGCCGTTTGTCGAAAGTGGATCGATTCTCGTAACCGAATCGCCCAGTTCAAATACACGCGATCGAAACTCGAAATGGAAAGAAAAATTTGAACGATGGGTGTATGGACGCCCGATCAACGATCGTTTCAAACAATGGTCGAAATATTTTCACCCGGTTCAATGCACCGATGAAAAGAAAGAGAGATATCAGGGCGAGACTCAATTACAACGAAAAGCGCGGAAGATCGTTTCGCACAGAAGAAAACTATAAATTATTTCAACACCATTTCCACACGTAACTTCGATATTTTACCCGGCCGGCTATCATTTATAATCCATTTCAAAGAAAAATCCAAAGTCACCGGTATTTTTACACCGGGAGGGAGGGGAATCGTTATTATGCCAGGCACGATGAGTGCTCGTAATTCTTCGTATTACGTATGCACGGGGTGAAAGTGTAAATCGTGTTGACAGAGCATAATGATTCGAACGTGACAATATTGGATATTGTCGTCACACTGATCTTATCACACCAGACATCTTTATAGCCGGTGGTTTTCGGAACGGGTTCTATTTCTTTCGCCCTTTTTCCTCCTCGATCGCCTGGTTCACGCTGGATAACGGAAATTTAATCTGGAGGCGCGAAGGATTAACCTTTGTTCGTATATCTTCAGGTCTTTTATATGCTTTTTCTTTTGTGTTGAATCTTTATTTGCTACAATTGCTATCGATATATTTTGCTATTTATATTTTATGAAAGTTGTTAAAATCTTTCTTTCAGAAAGTGAACGGAGAACGGAAGAATGAAAGGGATAAAATAATACTTTACATTATTTGCCTGAAAAATTATGAAAAAATATATATTATAGACATATTTATTATTTTGACTATCGATATGTAAACAATTTTCATTCATTAAAAGGAAGAAAAAGACGGAAACATGATGGTTGTAATGGCGATTTGACTGTTATAAGACCGTATCAAGTAATTTCAAGTAAAAAGTAAATTCATTTTTCGTGTCACGAAAAATTTCTAGTTTTTTTTTTTCTTATCTAACATGTGGATCTCAGTCGCGTGCCACACTTACATCTCGAGTAAAGAGTCAACGAACTGCTACACTTAAAGTAAACCTTATATCAGATTATCGTGCGCATTTTCTTTGCCGACAAAGTCGGAATGTAAAGAAACACTCGTTGTTTGAGAACAATAAAACGGATCGACTGTTTCTTGTTAATCCTTGGTGAATGGTTTAATCAAATAGAAATTTGTTCGATTAAACTTATAATAAATGTATGTATTTATAGTGAATCCAAGTTTTAAGATATCAAATAAATTTGAGAGCAAAACTCTCTTGAAAATAAATGTTAATATTGTATCGATGCGATATCCATTTGTTAAAAATTTTATTGGAAGAAATTCTCGAAAGTTTTACCTTCGAATGTATTCGCATTCCTAGAAGACTTTCTTCTTTCCATCTTTATTTTATTATCGTCTTAGAATTTTTCTACGTAGTGATATATGTAATATATATTTGTACATGTTTGTGTATGAAGAAAATAATAGAAAATTTTATGTACATTAAATTTTGAGGTAAGACATCCGGGTCAGATACTCTTGGTCAGAGATTGAACTATGCTCCAAGAGCGAACATTAGGAAACATCAATTAGAAATTACGTCGTTTCTAGTTTCTAGTGTTAGAAACTAATAGTGTTAGTAACTAATGGTGTTTTTTTTTTCTTCGAAGAAAGACAAATTATTCGTATGCTAGCAAGAAAAAAATATTAGAATCAACAACTCATAGAAATATTTGATATTTGATTTCAATTGATTTCTAATCAAACAGACATCAGAATTATATATATATTTTATTTGTTTAACGAGTAAAATATTCATTTTTAAACAATCTTATAATCGAAATTAAATTCATGGAATATTTTACGAGATTTTATATTTTCAAGAATTTCTCTTATATGCAACATTCGTGGAAATTTCTTTTCTGTTGATGAAATTGTTACTATTTCGATGTATCAAAAAGAGACGAATTAATTAAAAAATTAATTAAAAATAATTAAAAGATTTCGCGATAACATTTGTAAACGAATTGTACACGCAGAGATCTCTACGATAATAATAAAAACTATCTTTATCTATCGTAACACAGATTTAGAAAAATTAACGGATAATCTTGTTTTCCTTTTTTTCTTTTTTTTTTTTTTTTTT
>NW_006263426.1:983002-1004010 GCF_000469605.1 Apis dorsata
CGCGCAACGACGATAAATACAGTTTACATAAACGTTTATCGTACATCTAACCGGATCGCGAGGGATAGTATTTTGCTCCGGCTATTCATTTATTTTCGCGGATGGTGTCATTACAAATTTCACATAACGTGTTAAAGCACTTCTTGAAAGGTCCAACAATTTCAAATGATTAACGAGATATATTTACAGGAGGGAAGGGAAATATTTACAAGTAGCGAGTTCGCGCGTGACACATCAAACGTTGATTGTGAACATCCAACGGTGAGTCACGCTCGGGCGAGAAAAATTGACGACATGCAAAACTGATTTCTGTATGGGGAACAAGATTACACCGCGATTCAAACGCGTTTTTAAAGTTTTTTTCTCGTTATACGGTCACGGCATGAATGCCACACACGATTCTTGCGCCCTCCTTTCCATCCGATCGACCAACGATCGTTTTATGCCTGTTTAATTTTTCAAGGATGCGCCACGATTCCGATACCATCTCGACATTTTACTGATTCTAATTTCCCGGCGATATCAATGGCCCTTTCGCTCATGTATCCACCCCGCTTAAAATAACTTTTCCCTGACCTGTTCACGCCAATGTTGGCACACTTTAAGTTACGATACATTACCCGGAGCTTACGTTTATTGCCTGGCTAGCCTCCACGCATGAGGCATTACCATTTTAGGGTGTACGTATTTTACCAAGGCCTCGAAATGTAATTCGTATCGATTCATTCGATAATTTTTTTAGGATAATCGTCAGACGTTGAATTTAACGAATATTAACCGAATTTTTGAAATTCCATTATATCCATTTTAGGAAAAGTGTGGCAGAGTAATTACGTTAAAAATTGTGAAAGTGATTTTCCTACCATTTAGGTAGGATTAACGATTAAAATTTAATATTTTATAAAAAGGTTGTTCAATCGTATCAATTTAATCATTACCTGGAAAATCGAATATCGAACCGAACCTCTTTAATAAACATTTTAGGAAAAATCGTTAATTGGATTAAAAAATTCGAAAATAATTTTTTTTATCGTGTAGAAGATTTTGTCCAATCGCATAAATTAAAATAAATTCGATAACTTTTATTAAAATAATTTTCAACGACGACGATCATTTTCAGAAGTGGAAACGTCGAGGATTAATTCTATTAAGAGATTGAAAAATAATAATTTTCGGCTCGAATGATCGATATTTAGTTTCTTGACTATTTTGAAAAGAGGACACGAGCCGCAAATTAATTTGAATCTCAATCAGATTATCACGAACCGCTCGTTGAACATTGTAATTAATTTCCGAGAACCGAACGGAACCAGCATTATATGCTCGGACCATTCTATTCGAGAACCTATTCTCCACTCTCTATATCTCATTACCCCTTATCACATGATGCACAGGGAGACTATGGACTTAATAAGCATAAGTGCCTCCAAGTGCACGAGAATATTAGCAATACCGCACGATTTCTTACGTAATTATTAGCAGTTTTATATTTCCATCCTGCTCAATATCATCGTGTTCTTAACCGAGCACAATATGGGACAAGTATTTCTCTCTTCCTCTCTCTCTCTCTCTCTCTCTCTTATTCGATATTTAGGACTTCATCGGTTTCATTATATGTAATCATTTTACGAGATTATTAGAAAAAACTAGGAAATTATTTTAAATCTTAATTAAATAATTTCACGATTACCTTTCATTCGTGTACCATTTATTTAATTTCTCTCAAGTTTAATTACATCCCATGAATCTTTTTCGCAATTTTGTAAAATATTTAATGAATACTTAAACATTGTGATTCTTTGTTATTTTTTTTTTTTTTTTGCAATCCATTTGTATACTGCTAGCAACGGTGATTTAAAAGTGCAGCAAATCGTAACAAATTGCGGAGCTACGATACAATCGTGAAAATGACTTTTTTATTCAATTTTGCAGGAACAAAACATGTTCATATTCGTGTTCTAAAGCCAAACTAATTTTCTCTGAACAACGATATATGTGGCTCGAAACTCGTACATAGAAGTATTGTACACAGAACGCAATCAGTAGTGTATAAAACACGTAAACGATGCGAGTTACATTATATAAGAATTGTACCCATTTTTTAAAATCATTTAACAGAACTACAATTACAAATATTAATGATATTTGGAGAGCTGTGTATCAATTTGTTATTTTATATATATATAAAAATATTATTCGAATGTTATTTTACACGAAAAATGTGAAATTGGAAATACACAAGCAATATCTTTTCAACTTTTATTTCCATGAAACTAAATGAATATACATAAAAAAAAAAAATCGTGGAGCATTTTAAACACTTTAATACAAATAATGAGTTTTCGAAAACGAATAATAATTTAGATTCGCTAGATTAAATATGTAGTATTTTCAAAATAAAGTACTTGTAATTAACATTTTGTTTCTCCACGAATAATTAGATTATGCTATAATATTCTTTCATAGAAAGATAACATATACATAGACTTTTAATCAAGAATAAACAATCTGAAATGTATGTGCAAGAGAAACTCCACTGACAAATTAGGTCAGCCAAAAGTTACATTGATTAATAGCAAAGTATTTCAACTGCTAAAACTTTGAACAATAATTTTTGTTTATCTATCTCCTCTTTCTCTTTCCCCTTTAATTGAATTATTCATGGAGTATGTTAGTAACAGCAATAATTTTCATAAAATATATAAATAATTTTCATTCTACTTCAAAAAAACTTGAAAAAATAATTATTAATTAAACAAAATACTGGAATACAATAAATATACAAATATAATGTATACATGTAACATAATTTGTGAAGATAAAAGTTATTAACTCATTCTTTAAACTTCTTTGGACTCTGAAACTATCGACCTATCATAAACAGGTAAATAAAATTGAAATAAAATTATTTAAAATTTATTATTTTCGTGTACAAAATCATATTAAAAACCCGCCAATGTCTTCACGTCATTTTAACTTTAACAACTCTAATTCATTCAAACATGTATTTTTAGCTCCGTCTGAATAACAGCCAATATTAATACCCTTTAAAACCCTTTAAAACCCGTCAATTCGACGTATAATATAAAATTCTCGTTACTGATCGTCAACGTATCAAGCATGGAACAGAATTCTCAAACGTGTCCTATCTCATAACTCTAAGTAATCCAGAGCCCGAGACGAAACGGATGCACTCCTTCGATCTGTATTCAATTCCTGTTATCCTTACAGATAAGGCGAGACGAGAACAAAATCCACGGGACGTTTCATTGTCAGCATATGCGGCAATAAAACGAAAGACGAGCCATTAGCCGGCACACATGTGGCGCTCGGCCAGCCGGCGGTAGTGCGTGGCATGCATGGGCATTCGTCACTTTCTGAATGGATTTCAAAAGCGCGTGAGTCAGCCCCTTCCTGGAAAGTTGATGCTATTTCAGCGTGTACGGAAAACTAAAGCGAAATAAAGCATGACTAACGACTCTCCGCCAGATTTACGTGCGTGGCCGGCGAGCTCGGATAACCCCGCTGCTACGCACCCTACCTTTTCGATCTATTTTTCCTTTTATTTACTCCTCTCATTTTTTCTTCCACTTCTTCTCTTTCTCGTTTTATCCCCATCCCGACGTCTACTCATTCGTTCTACGTCGCGTCGAGTCAACATCGCCCAAAATGCTCTTTCACGCGTGCACAAGCGCGTATCGCGTCACCTGAAGAGATCTTTCTCGAGGTCGTCACCATTTACCATGGGTTTACCAGGCCTCGGTTCGGTAGGGCGTATAACTTTTGCTGGATAAGCAGGATTTTCTATCTTATGCGGATTCACGCGATGTCGCGACAGACAACCATCGAGAACATTGTCGACGCGAAAAATTTTTGTTCAATATATACACGTGTGTGTGTATACACAGGTGTGTGCTATTCGTGTCACACGTCTTCGATTTCGAAACGTGCGAATTTCGTGGATATAGTATTCGCGCAGATGGTTAGCAGAGTTTTGGGTACAGAGGGAATGCGAGGAATGTTGCGGTCGAGTCGTTGCTTGTGATTCGTGTGCTCCTTCTTTTTGGAAAGGGATGGAAGAGTGATGAAGAGTGATTTTCGTAGAAAATATATTTGTTGTATATGTAAATTTTGTTGTGTATATGATTATGAAATAGGTATTTATTTATTTGTAACGCGTTTATAATTGTTTCTTGAGATTTTTAATTCATGCCCTACATTTGAATCATTACGTGCATATCGCGAGAATACGTGCTAACTTGTATCCAAGATGAATGCGGTGAACGTGTTGAGAAAAGAAATTAGAAAGGTAACAATGTTTCTGCATTTAAATCCGATTGCTGCATTTTAAATAAATGTATTGCGGTACTTCGTTCAATCAAATCATTGATTTTTTTTTAAATTTAAATATAAAAACGTGATGTATATTGTTATTAAATTGACCATATATATATATATATAAGAAGAGAATAAACATATAATTAATTCTTATAAAATTCTTTGAAAATTTTTTCAAATATATTCTATTCCAATATTAGAATCTCTTCAATTTTGCAATTAAAGAAATTTTATTAAAAATAAAATTTAATATTTTAAAATTTAATATTATTTCAATATTTGATTTTTATAAATTGAAATTTTTAAAAAAAAAAGACAAAAATGTGAACAAAAATGATTTTCATTAGCGACACAAATATATGCATAAATATTTCTTCAAATATTCTCTTTTACGTATTTTTAAAAATGCGAATAAGTTAAAAACTAGAATGTAGCGATATAACGTTATTAAAGGGAGAAGACTGTTAAAAATGCATAATGCTCAAAGCGAAAGCTTTTTTCAAACTAGAAGTTTAAATGCACTTAAGTAGAAAGGATGCATTATCTCCAAAGTAGTGAATGAAATTTAATCAATGAAACATTTCCGGTATTTCTTTAAAAAAATCATTAATTTCATTAAGGAAGCTACACGTAATAATTTTATAGAAAATTAGAAAGAATTTTAAAAATTATAAAAAAAAAAATATATCGATACTCAAATATTTAAATTCTTCATATATTTTAAAAGTTGTATCGCGAGAAAAAAAAAACAAATGCACAAAATTCGAATAGATAACATTTTAATTTTTTATTTTTTTTATAAATTCTTTAAATGAAAGGAAAAATATCTAATTATCTATTTACATAATAAATGTATTTTTTAAAGTTCTTTTAAATAATAATTTAAAATGAATTAAAATAAATTTAAAATAAATAAATATAAAATGAATAAATAATAAATAAATAAATATAAAATGAATAAATAAATTTAATTCTTTTTAAATAATAATTTAAAATGAATTAAAATAAATTTAATTCAGAAATTTAAATTTTAAATCAAGAAAATATATCAAGTAATATAAATAACTTGTAAAAATTTAGCATTAAGAAATACTATTATAAATCCTTTGAGTATTCCAAGTTGAATTGACATAAACGTTTGCTATAAACGATGTGCAATTTTCTACGATCATGATTGTAAGCGTAATATTTAGCATATTGCACAAAATATAAATTAAATATTACTTGTAAAGCCATTACTTTAACTTCTATATTAAGTTGTATAAGAAAAACGAATAAAAATTTCATACTCCAACTATCTCAATTATCTATACTCATGAAATTTTATAAAGTGCAAAATATGCGTATTAGTATATTAATAATATTCACTTAAAATATTCAGAAATAAACGTTTTTTAAACATTGAATATTTCTAACTTGAAAACGAAAAAACTTGAAAAAAAACTTGAAAAAAATGTGAAGAAAGAAAGCTGTGATTTATCTCAACACAACCTGTGGACCGTGTCGAGCACCTTTGAAAGACGATGTTCGAGAGCGTATAAGTTTGAAAGGATTCTACACAATCGGGCTATTTCGTAGTGGTTAGGGAACGACCGCCTAGGATCGGTTCTGTTTTCCGGTTGGTCGATCTTTTTGCTCTCAAATACCTGCCAACTACAGATCAACGCTCCAAACTTTCGACAAAGGTCCGTTTAATAAAGAATCATTGAAACTTCACGATGCACAGATTTTAAACCTGTACCGTAAAGAACGAGGGGAAAAACATTGAATCAGTATGCGATTGGGTACGACAATCGTTTCTTGTCGTTGGTCACCGAAGTTCAAATAACAAGAGATCCCGAGTAAAGAGAGATCAACGTTCAAGTTCCTCGTACAGAGGTGGTTCGTGTTCCCGAGGCAAGATTCCATTCCGAGTAAGTCCACGTTACTCGAAGAAAAGAGCGTATTCGAATGTCCCGTCTGCCTCGTGTGCCACGGAGAAGGGGTTAGTAAGGTAAAAGATCGACTACTCTTATTCGCATGCATCCCAAGAAGGTCATAGCCGAACGCGCGCATAAATGAGAACCGCGTGGAAAAAGAATGAATCGAGTCTCGAGACGAAGGCAGAACAAAAATATCAACACTTACTGCCATACAAGGTGGTCGCCGTTCTCCCCGCTCGATCGCCGCTATCCGTCAATCGTGGCCGCCACCAGCAACCTTGCTCCTTTTTCTTCCTTGTCTCTCTTGACCGGTCGCGAGGGACGCTGCAGCTGCGACACACACAGAGACAGCGGCTGATGCACGAAACTTTACAAAATGGCACTCCCGCTCAAATTCTTTTTTCCCTCCGTTCTCACCGCAACGCGTGCATCGTGTATATTTCAAAGATTCACGATCACACTCCGAAAATTATTATCAAACACTCACTTCGATGATATCGAACACGAGTAACACGGTTCTTTCCGTGTTCAAACTTGACAGAGAAAAATCACGTGGTAACGCGTTCGACGAGTACAAAAACCGAAAACATCGACACTTGCGATTTATTTATCCACGTTAAATCTCGCGAGAATCGATATTAATCACGAACTGACGCGTGCGTTCCGATTGTCACATTATGTTGCACAGAAAAAAGGAAAAACTGTCGACTGCAGCACTGACACGCCGACGAAATATCCTGTACGGACCGGTGTGACACACGCTACGCGTCGCACATACAACTTTCGCGCGCTGCAGACTCCGGCAGACTGAGTGTCGAGAAAGTCTTGAGGCTAGCGTACGCGATTGCTGCGCTCCTGGCGGCCGATACCTGACCTATAGCGTCACGCGTCTTTGGCCGGTCTCCCTGTGCTCCGATTCCTTAGAAACTGGAGTATACGTTCGTCGTATGGATCGTGCACATGTTAAATCAAATACTACTTGATTCACCGATGCAGAAAATGCCATCCGGAAATAACAATCTCGATTTTCGTAAACATAACGAGAACATCGATTCTAAAACGATATTGCGCATATTATACGATCATGTTGAATAGCAAAATTCACTTTTGCAAATTATCATTCACGGTTGATATTTAAAAAAAAAATTTTTTTATGTAATATCTCACGGATTTCACGGAGATATAATTTTGCATCTTTAAATTTATTCGTTTCTAATAATTATTTTAAATTTAAATATTTTTACAATTTATAATAGCTTTAAAGAAATATTTTTTGTATAATTTCATAAAGTATTAGAGAAATTGTTACTTTTAACGATCAGTTAAAATCGCTTAAGGACATCGTACACAGATAAAGGAACGAAAAGTGGTCTTGCCTCGTGACAAAGTCATGTTGTAAAGGTAACAAAGAAAGCAATTTTTAAACTAGATTGTAAGTCCTTGTACAACTGGCGTATTTTCCAGAACTTACATAACATACAAGTTAATATGATCGAAGAAAAGAATTGGATAAAATCATCGAAATAAACCGCCATATTTTTCTCATAATATGAATAGGCTAAAATTAATAGGAAAAATAATGAAATTTCATAATTAAATTGCTATTATTCACAAATAAAATTATATCTCAAAAATCGTTAGAATTTATTAATTTATAATTCTAATATATATTCAATATTTATTTAATATTTACTATTAAACGAAGCTACTAGTTTAGCTTCTAGCCATTGAATCTCTGTTTAGTTTAGTTTGTTTATATCGCTCTTACCTTACTTCGCCGAAGAAATTCTCAAGCCCTCTCGGCAAATATGGCATTCACACGACGGTACTCGGGACACGGTAAACAATCTCTTTCCAACTGTGAATACGTGTAAAGACGTATATATGTGTACGCATTTGGCGAGCACGTGGCGCATTATCCCGAAAGCGAGTCGAATTCTACGTGTGATTGGATGAATTCACGGTTGACTATATTTTTCTATTATATAGGTACAAATATTTTCGATAAATGTAATTTAATGGTTTCATTAACTTTAGAATTTATCGATCGATTCAAATTTCGGTTGTATAACTTTGATCTCTCTTTTAATTTATACGAGAGCTCAATCAATATAATCGATTCTTTGCATTTTCAATTAATCTTTGCTTTGCTCTTAATACACGCTCTTTTAACGTGATCTATTAAATCTAAAAATTTAAAAAAAAAATCTATTTTTTTCTAACATATTGAAATATTTTTAATGGAAAAAACTTGGACACCCCGTGCATTCTCATATAAATCAATAATACGTGTCCATTCATTCGATATCGTCGATTTTTTTGCATACAGGTCATATTTTTGCAATTGGATAATTGTATTTATTGCCATTTAAATCGTCGGTGAAAGCTTTGTATCGGTCGTTCTTCGGCCCCGTGAAAAGTTAATCGGCAAAATTGGCGGGCGTAAATAAACGCGCCAAAGACAATGGCCATTGTCGAACGAATAATCAGGGGAAAAAAAGGAAAGAGTTCGTTTCGTTCGTTACGATTTATAACGCCTTTCTCTCCGTATGTTAATATATGTGTATATATTAATGTTCGAGCATCGAAGTTACGATTGATCGATATTTTGAATGAGTAGAATTCCTGCATTTCTCTGCATTGTTCCGAATGCAGAGGGCGTGGCAATGGCGGACGAATTTTTTAGTCACTCGTACCTACCGTGGTTCGGGTGTACGACATTTATTAGAAGCAATTGAATAAATTACGTTTCATTCACTGCGCTCCCCCTTGCTCGTGTATTTCGTGCTTCGTCGTTCCCTCAACCTCAGTCCCATCGAAATATCTTTCTGCCCGTAACGCCTCGCGTTAGAATAATTTTTAATACCTTTCCACCATTTCGCGCACGCCGACGAATTAAAACGAATCAGCTATGATTTCGCGCGTCTCCAAGAGACACGAGATAACGTTTTGTTATCCGAGTCGTCGCGAAATATTGTTCATGAAACGTTTTTCCGTGGAATATTGCATACGGTATGCGCGATATACGGACAACTAGAATTATTATGATTAAAATGTTCGGCGTTACATGAAAATTACGTTACGGTAAATCCGAACGCGAAATGCAGAATCACCATAAACGCGATAATTTTGTTGATTTGTGAAATATCGTGAATTTTTAACGTATACATTCTCTTTTTTTTTTTTTAATGCATGTATTTATGTATACGCGTATTCAAGATGCGAGATGAATTTTTATTTCATTTTTGGCTCTGATGATTCATCGGTAAAGGATGTATTAACGTGAAAGAAAGGGAAAAAAATCCAATTCTGGTAGTATCCTGAATTTAATTGTTAAATCCTGAAATGCTTTCGTTTATTTATCCATTTTCGGGTTGATGACCGATGCATAACGTTTACGTTCATTTGTTTCTGTCCGAATGCAAAACGTCGGCGTTATGTATCGGTCATCAACTCTTGAACTGCTCTGCTGAAATAAAACTGACTGCTCTTGAAATAAAATTGTTACAGAATCTAGCGATTAAAACGAAGTTTCAGAGATTATATTTCTGGATTGGATTTTTTATTGTTTAAAAATATAAAAAGTTTTAGTTTAAAATTAAAAAAAAAAGAAAAAGAATTATTTTTTAAGGACTTCTTTTTACTTTTCATAATTTTTATAATATTTTTTTGTTAAATCAGGTCAAATATCATCGCGATATTTTTTTGTCAACAAGAGAAAAATAGTCATTTTGATGCATACGACTACGTGTCCAAGCATATACCATATATTCGTTAAATATTTAATATTCGGTTTGTTTTTAAAATCTGTCGATAGTCATAGCTGTTTAATCGGGAAAAAGATAGTTAAATAAAATAACATATCTTTGCAGAATATATTTATGTTTGCATTATGAAAATATATATTTATATATTTGAAAGAATAGATATGATAGATATTTTGTGAAATTTTTGAATATTTTTTCCCATAAAAAATCAATATCAAACATTTTTTCTTATTTTATTTTTATTTTAAATATTTTAATTATTTTTCTCTTTTTCTTGTGTGTATTCTTTGTATTACGTTTGATTTTGTCTACCAAAGTTTGAAGATAGAGAGAGAACAAGATGCAGGTGTGAAAATAAATTACGAAGTGTTTCTTAATGAAACTTTTGTAGTAGACAGTACTGTGGTAATTTTTCAAGCCTGTCTCATACTTGTCCTATTCCCAGTAGAAAGAAGATGAACCTTGGACTGAAACGTGAAGAGTGAAAAATATTTATACTTCCTAATAAAAATCGCGTAGAAAATTAAAATTTCCTATTATTTAAACAAAGAAATCCAGTGTTTTACGAACGAAATATTGTATGTTTTTTATTAATTTAGTTCTTAGTTATTTAATCTCGCACAGATCATATAATATTTATATTCTTATAATTTTTTCTATAGGACGAATAAAAGTTGAATAAAAATTAACAGATATTTCATGCTTTTTCAAATTGTTTTAATTTTGAATACAATGCTGCATTAAGAATTATGTATAATTCAAGTCTTGATATTTAGGAACGCGATTAGTTAATTCGAAAGTATGAAAAATAAATACAGTATCTAACAAGTATTTTTTTTACCTAGTTGGTAAACTTTCATTACTTCAATTAAATACAGTGTCCACCCAAGTTTCCACTCATTAAGAGTAGTTTTATAACTACAGAACTCCGCGGTGCATAATTTTTCCTCGCTTTCTTTTCTTTTGTTCCTACCATAAATACTTTATTCTTATATTCATATTTTTACGAATACCGTTTCTCTTTCGAAAATTCGTCTCAAATATAGTTTGGTATATTTTTTAATTAATAAAAAATAATAACAAAAAATTAATTACCAATAATCAGAACAATTTCTAACCGATTCGAATGTTTCAAAGTAAATAAATGATTTCTTAATATCATCCAAACTCTTGGTGTCAACTTACTCGAAGCTGTTACAAACTATTAAGAGAATGTAATTAAACGGAGAATGTAGATAATGCTATGTATATTAAACTTGGGATAGTTGAAATATCCCGCCACCAGCGTTTAACCATGTGAATATCTTATTAAAATATTTACGTTATCTAGATAAAAATGAAGGTTAACTCGCTTGTTAGTTGCTATTAATTAACTTTTCATTTAATTTAATTTTCTCCGCCTCTTCTTCTTTCCTTCGTATTTCTGTCATAATCGAAATAATTAATAAATAATAAATTCATAGGACGGAGGGAAAAAGAAAGAGGAAGAGAAACTAAACCAAATTATTATGATTAATTTAACAAAACGTATTTCACTCGAATAATTTCATGGTAATAACATGGAATATTAAGGAAAATATATATATATATAGTTTCATTCAACGATTATGTTATTTAAAGGATATATTACGAATTGAATTTCATTCACGATTCAATTGGCAAATTCCCGTGTTCCCAGTTAAAATGAAACTTTTGAAATTTTGCATAGCTATATACACGTCTAATTAATAATCTGGAGTTCGACGATTCTCGAATTGAGGAGAAGTGTTCGCTAATCGATTACCTACTTCGGTGCATTAGAGTACAACGAGCAATCTATCGCAAGGAGGCATCCTGTCACAGGAACAATACACTCGTTCAAATGGAATAATGTACATTTCGAGTGTGAAGCGGAGATACTGCAAACCCAAACAGAATATATTTACCAAATTCGAGTTATTACGAATCAGGCAGTGGAAGAAAGAAATTATCGCTCGCTCACCATCCTCCGATGTTCAATGGAGCTTAATTTCATTGTCGTGGATCTTCCGGATAAATGGACAAAACATTACGATTGTATAATATATAGTTGATAACTCGAACCAAAAATATGTCGCCATTCATCTCGAATAATATAAAATCTGATTAATTTTCGACGACCACTGTAGCTTCTATCTATACGTCGATCTCTCTTCCGTCATCTACCCTCTCTCTCGTCTGCTCGTCTCTCGCTGTCCCTCGTCATTTTGTACCATTAGGTGCAATTTCGTTCGACCATAGTCATATCTTTGAAGAGAGGAGAGATATTACACGACCAAAGTACTCGCGATACTCGTCCTGGATAACGGAAGACATTCTCCTCCATCTTTCTGCCCTATCTTTCTCTCTATACTTTTCATTGCACGTCATCTAAGTTATTATTTCCCCTATGTCTATTCCTGCGTGTCCTCTTTTTCTTCCTCTCTCTTCCTCTCTCTCTCTCTCTCTCTCTCTCTCTCTCTCTCTCTCTCTCTCTCTCTCTCTCTCTCTCTTTCTCTCTCTGTATCCGTTTCTTATATTTTGATATCAGGCTCTGTCTGTCTCATCCCGCAAGCTGCTTCGTTAGTTTCAGCGGCGTTTGATTACGCGGCATAGCCGGAAGGCCCAATGTTTAATTTCTTTCTCTTTGCACGGCCGCGGGTCTCGTTGAGATGAATGGCAGCATAAGAAATAGTAAAGGTACGTTTATACAGGCGAGGCACGCGAAAAAAGCACGCGGCCAGATATATAGGAGTATGCTCGAATGTATAGACTCCCTTCCCCTCCGTTAACAGGCAACCGGTGCCTGTTCTTTTGTAATTTCTTTTCTTTTTCCGGCTTTTTAGTTTTTACACGCTGTACACGCCTCCGTTTTCTTTTGTGGTCACCGATGAAATAACACGTGCACCATGCGCCAAAAAGCCGGAACAATACGAGCCGGTGCAGGGACCTTTCGATCCGCCACGTGATTGCCTATTCCCGCGGGTACCGGAAACTTTGATCCATCGTGCGCCATCGTTTCTAAATTTCGAAAGTAAAGTTTGCTCGAACAGTTAATTTATGAAAGTGTGATAGATCATCGTGTTATTATATTTTGTTAACGTTATCGTTAAACATTAAGCGATCTATTATTTGACGAGTAAATGAATTTTTAAGTAATGGAATTTTGTAATTGTTTGTAAGAGATTAGTTTATGATTAATTATTGAATTGGAAAATGTTCTTCATAGTTTTAATCAGATTATTATCGAAACGAAACTCCTCGTTTCATTATATTATGAGAAATTAATAATGATGTAATAATATGATGTATTGCAACACTGTGATTAATTCTTCATCGTCTTCGTATTTTTGTGTTAAATGTCGTTTTGATATAGGTGATGTTTTAAAAGAAAGTTTAACAATAATAAAATCGAAGAAAATCGTACAATGAAATTGTATATAAATTGATTAAAATTGAAATTAAATTTTAAAGTAAATTATAGAGAACTTTCCCTAAATGTAATTTAGTTACGTTATATTTTATTACTTCGTAATATGTCAATATATATTTTATTTACAATAAGCTGTTATTTGCATTTTAATTCTTAATGCAATTAATTGTATCGTATTCAAATGTTCACTATGTTATATACATTGATTATCAATATATTTTAATTATTGTCCGAAATGAAAAGTAAATTCTATCAAATATGGAAAATATCTGTTCATATCGAAAACTCAAAAATCTCGAGCAAGAAGATCCGAAAATAATGACAACGATGTTAAGAGAATTTATTAAAATTGAAAAAAAAAAATGTTCAATAACCAAAGAAAAAAAATACTATTGAATTTACGATTTGTAAATGCCTTATAAAATTATAATAAAATATTTCCTTGTTATATTTATCAAACAATACTTAATATCAAAAGTTTTTAATTGAACATCATAGAGAGAGAATTTTCGTTATTTATTATTTATAAATAAAAAGCAATTTTAAAATCAAATAAGTTGTTCAATGATTCCGTATTAATCAAAATTTTTTATTTATTTGAAATTAAATATATATTTTTCTTATTCTCTCGAATATTTTTTTTGAAAATATTGATAATTATAATATCGGATACCCCGTTACCTTTTTATTATAAAAGTTATTTTTAAAAATTTATTCCCACATCCTCCAATTTCCAATTTTTTTCCAACTTTGCTAAAAGTTATTTTCATTTTTTCAATATGGATGATAATCAATAAAAAAAAGCAGATGTCCAATATTTTTTTTAGAACCATCTCTCGCGAGAAAAATAAATTTTCGTCTTGGAATTTTACAAAAGAATACATCCAATTCTTTGCCATCTCATTATTCGCCAAGAGAGTTCATACATAATTGACCATCCTGGAATGTAATTAAATTAGAAACTGATCCAACATAGATGCAGTTCGTAAGTTTTTAATGTTACAATTAAATATAATTGTTTCACTCGTTATTCCATTCGTTTTCCTTTTCGTTTCACCTTTCTTTCTCACCTACAATGGAATTCAGCCAAATAAAACGGCATCCGAGTATATTAACGTCACCGATAAACGTCTGAAATCTAGAAAAACCGCCGGGGAGGAAAGCGGAACGGACGTGTTCACGGGAACGTAACGTTTCATGGTAAATAAGTAATGTTTCCAGGAAAAATGCGCCACCGGTAGAACACACTCGTGCGGAGCAAAGAGAGGGAAAAGAAAAAGCTATGATCGGACGCAATGTGACAACAACAATTCGTTATGATAACCGGCTGCCTCGTTAAGGAATACGAATAGCTATTATTTCGGAGAATAAAGATCGGTGTTGTGCAAGATTCGAGTCTAGAGCGAGTCTTTATCAAGAAATGAAAGAGACCGACTGGCTTCAAAGGGTTAGATAAAGAAGAGAAAAAGATTGCGACAGTATCGACTAGCGGTAACCATTTCTCGATGTTGAAAATGGGAATTGAGATATTATTTGCTGATAAAAATTGACTGCAAAAAAGTTGGATTAACAAAATTAAATGTTTTAAATTTGGACCGATTTAGTATGAAAGGAAATTGGAATTAAATTCTTTATTTCTTAACAATTTTAATTAGATAAAGAAATATTGTATGCATACGATAAAGAAATTATTGAATTCTAACTTTAGTTTAGAAGAATTATTAAATATAAATTATACATAGGTTGAATAATCATTTAATGTGAGTATTTTTTGTTGTTAATGAAGCAATACAAAGTTTTTTTTCACTGATCTTTAATTTCTCGTAACTTCGAATTCGACGGACTTAAAAATAACTTAATAATTCTCTTTATGCAACGAAATAATGATTATAATACAAAGAATCGATTCAAGGAGTAAGAAAATTAATCTAAACGGTCACATTAGATGGTGCACTTTACGTAATAATATTCGTTAAGAATAAAATAATTAGACGAATTATCATACAGATTTATTTGCTCATATAATCATAAGTATATAATTGTAACCTAAAACTCTGCGTATAAATATTATCGGGCCAGGTAATCGGCTGTTTAGGCTGGTTAGAATCAGCGTCGTTACACGGTGCCAGTTTTGTGAATTGATTGGAGAACAGACGTTTACCGAGAAATTGTTGTTATTATGGACAGAGTAGCAATTGGTACAGCGACATTCACGAACGACGCACATTCGTTGGAATGGTTCTTTTTTATTATTTAAATATCTACACAGTGCTTCCAAGACTGTATTCCCTGATCGCGCTTTGAATATGCAGATCCAACGGTAGAGTCACATCCACGTCCTTGTGCTTGTAATCGTTCAGGAAATAAGACGTTCCTTCTATGTTAGCTGGGAATTCCTTGGGCAGAAATTCTTTCTGTCGTGGTTCCAGATCGAATCCTGATATAGGATATTTCAATAAGCTGTCATAAACAGATGACAATGTCAGTTATGTGAAATTTATTTTATGATAATATTAAATAATAGAACGTGTCAATATTTTTTAATATTGTTTTATATAGTTAATTTATTGGAGTGATAAACGAGTCGAAGAAATAAATTTTTGGATTATTATAATAAAAATTGAGATAAAGATTACTTACATATACGTCGTTGGACTAACGTGTATACGAAGTGGTTCGCTTAGAGATTCGAATTTATTAGCTAAGGTAACATTGTGCCCGAAAAGGCAATACCTTGGCATTTTTTTCCCAACAACACCCGCTAATACCATTCCAGTGTGAATTCCAATACGCATCTAAAAAGATAGAAATACAGTTTAATATATTAATTTTCAGTTTTATATTTATTATATTATCTAAAATTGACAATATTCTTTTTCCAAGGCATTGTAAATACAACAAGAAAATTTAAAAACTTTAACAACTTGATATTTAAATATATAAAATGTAAATTGGTACAAAGTAATAAATTACTAACTTAAATTATTAAATTATTATATTATAACTTTTGCTTTTAAAGTTAACTGCATTTACTTACCTCTGTATTATAACGATCAAAATAATTCAAATAGGAAAAGTTTTAATAATTTTAGAAATTAATCTAACTTAAATGTCAGAGAATTGTAAAATATGAATCAATATTATTTTAAGATTAAAGTTAAATTACTTTTAACTGTTTGTATCTTAATGTATATTATCTGTTTGAAAGAGAAAGAATAAATTGATTATGAATCTTACCCTAATTGGTTTGCCTTTGTGAGTTAGATGATGAGAACATGCTTGTATCATTTTTAAGGCCATCCAAGCTATTTGTTGTGCATGAATATAAGTGTCACGATGGAGGCCACATGCCACGCAATAAGCGTCTCCGATTGTTTCCACCTAAAATTTTGATTTTAATTAATAAAGGAAACTTGACGTTACAATATCGAATAGAAGTTATTATAATTTAATAGAAAATAAAATAAAATTCGCACCTTATAAACATCCAACTGACCGCAAAACGAGTCGAACTGTTCATAAAGATTTTGAAGCATGTTAATGACCATCATCGGTGTCGCGGTGGAACAAATTTCCGTGAAACCGACGATATCGCTGAAAAGCATCGTTACCTCAGGATAAGTTTTTGCCTCGATTGTTTCTCCTGAAAGTAAAAATTTAATTGGAACAAAATTATAACTCCTAACAGATAATTATAAAAAAGGGAAAATTATTTGAATGCAAAGGAACTTTTCTCAGTTTCAAATTGAAATATTTACCCAACCATAAACGTTTCGCTATATCTGGAGGGAATATAAGATGAAGCAAGCTGACGTTCTTTTCTCTTTCTGCAGACACAGCAAGATTTGCCTCTTCTATGGAACTTTTTAATTTATCCATTCGTCTTCTCAAACCATCCTACAGGAGAAACTTTTATTTTATTTCATACTACATTTATGCATGATTAATTAAACAATTTGTAAATAAGAAAAAAAAGAAAAAATATTTAAACGAGTTATTAAGTTATATGCAGTCAATGAATAAAGTTTAATAGAAAAATCCCTGTGCTTTCAAAAATTAATAATTAGTTGTATATTCATGCAAAATTCATTTAAAAATTTCCTGTAAAAAAAGAATATTTGTGTATCATTTTTTCCTACTGATAAGTTTATTTTTTTTATAGTCATCAAAGAACGACTTTATCAACGTATGCTTAATTCAACCCATTGAACACTAACGCCATCTGAAATGCACACTCTGCACGCTAACGCCCTCTAACTCGAGGATTCAAAATCCTTTCGAAGAGACGCGTCTTTTAAAATGCACAATATTAAATCTACTCCACTCAATTGAAAATCCCAATGAATATTTTACGAGATTTATCCACAAATAAAATTTTCATCGAGATATGAAATTGCACGCTGAAAATTTCTCTCGTCCCGCTCCAAACATAATGCATCGTTTAAGGGAACGGATAATATTATCCATTGCATGAATTCTATAAATATAAATGCGACGATACCAGAAAAAAATGATACGTGAATTTTATTATACCTGTGCCCTAGCCTGTTCCCCCACCAGGATAACGTCTCTCGTAGCGTCGTGTAATGGAATATCGGATATAAAAAGTCCTCGGCCAGTTAATCCTTCCAAGCCATTCAAAAATGGTGAACTCACGAACAGGATGGAATCTGATTCCGGACAATGGACCATTTGACCTTTCATCTCTAAACCCTGAAAATAATTGAAATCTTATCGGTTAATTATTTTAAAAATTCGATGAGAATTGCTATTTCTTATGTAAGGATAATGTATAATATTCGAGCATTTTAAACGAAGAATCTTACAACGCAATATAATTTTCTATCGATAAATAAAAATGTATGCCAATCTTCATTAAAAAAAAAAAAATTCAATTCGAAAAATTTCAAATCTGTTATATAATTTTTTATTCTACGAATCGATTCGATTTTCTCTCTTATTTCAACGAGAGTGAAAAAAAAAGCATTGGATTCTTTTATTTCGGGAAACGAGAAAATCAGAATATTCATTTGAAATGGAAATTACCATCACCATCTTGATTCTCGAAAATTAAAAGCTCGATTTTTTTCACTTGTATACGTGGACACATGCGACAAACGTTTGTTAAAACGTGTAACAACATTACTGATCTCCCGATAAGGGTAATGTATTCACGTACCTCTGCTGGATATTTATCGACATCCTGAGGTCTTTGGAGGGTGAGGACGAAGAGCGTGTTCGCGCGTTTCAATATCTCGTGAAAGGTCAAAGTAATTCCGCATGGTCGTGTAAAGGTGAAATACGTCGATATTTCTCTTCCCAAACGGTTTAGATGATGGCCGAAAATCCTCATGAATCCGACTCCAAGCTGCACGAGCTCTAATTGCCGATCAACCACGAAATGCCATGGAAATGCTTTGCAAAAACTAGCTACTCCCATACGAAGATCCGTGGCTTCGGTCGACAATGGACGGAACAGGGAGGTCTCCAGATTGTCGTCGATTTCTGGTACTACCAAATGCTCGCTGTAGAGTTCTGGAGTGATACGATACCTGTTAAATAATTCGTTAAATTATTACAAGTGTACGATACAGAATGCCTTTAAGGGTAATTCTTTGATGTAATTCTTTAACATAATTTATATTTAATAAGTTATTTAATAATTTATATTTAATAAATTTATATTATATATAATAATTTATATTATATATAATAAATTTATATATATTAGAAGAGTAAGGTGACTTTCCTTATACTTCAAATTTCATGATCACGGGAAAGCGATCGAATTGATTCGAATCTCTCATTCTACTAAAATGCTCTTAATTTAATACGTAATCTTTAAGAATAAAGATTATTCTTAAAGGAATACGTTAATTAAGTCGAATCCAGAAATTAATTACAGAACTCTTGAGGAAAGGCTCTTCTTAGGGAATAAGAGAATCGGATTCCCATTCGCCAGAATTACAGTTTAATAGAATTTTTTATCATTGTCGAATGTGTAATGAACTCTTTAAAATCGATAAATCCGTGTGTTTACGATTTAAATGTCGGCAAACATCGTTATTTGTCCACTTCATAGCGCGATTCCTAGAATTCTTTCAATATCGGTATGTAAATTGAACGATGTCAACACGGCTTACGTATCGAACGCGTAAATACTAAATATTGTTCTTTTCAACGTAGAGCTAGATCGATGCTTATCATACGTTTCAAACGCGTCGCTTTGAGATCAATGAATCGGCAATCGGCCAGATTTCGAATGCGCATATCTTCGTTTCAACGATATAATCGAAGCGGAATAAAAAGTAATTAAACCGCTTTTCGGATTAAATTTCGCCCTTTCCATCTTTTCCATATATTTGGTATACGCCACTTTGCATACGAACTATATTAAAATTTCCATATTTAAACACACGGCATGTACACACGCTCATTTCATCTCTATATGGATCGTAACAAAGTGTAAAAAATATCTATAAAAAAATATTCATCCTTTAACTTGGTCACGTACAATTTTTCTCATTATTATGCGAATGAGCTGAACTTGAAAAAAAAAAGAAAGAAGAAAGAGAGGAAAGAATTATTAGATTTATACTACAAGTTAAACGAATATTGGCATATCTTTAATTGATTTGTTTTATAATTTGCATAATGCACATTAAATTACTCTACTTAATATTTTTTTTCATCTTTCTGAAGATTCTATGTATTCTTTTATCTTTTAAATAAAACTTACAAACTTTACGAAATTTTATATAAACCTTTTGATTCTTTTATTTATTCTTAATATCCTATTATTTCGTATAATATCCTCGAATATTTCGTACAATAATATTTTACTTATAGACAATCGATATAACAATATAGAATTTTGTAAAATTCGCGGGAAACTTACCTAAAAAATTTCGTATTGTAGGGATCGGGTAGAATGTATACATTGGCATCGTCGTTGTAAAACTGTCTTGCGATACCCTTCAGACTTCCGACCAGTAAATACGCGACAGAAGGGTGATCTGTCGTGAAATGGAGCTCGATCGCTTCCGGCGTGGCGATGCATACGAACTCTGCCTCCGCCTCGGATCCGGACTGATGTTGCACCACGTCGTTCACGCCGTCGAGAGTGGTCAGGAACGCTGTCAGATTGTTCCCAAGGCAGCGGAACGCTCGTTCCAGTAGACCAACGCAAGCTGTATAAATCACTTGCTGCCCAAGCTGATCGAAAAACGTGCTCACGTCCACGTCTGGAAGAGATATATTGTAGAAATTGGACCTCTTTCGTGCCATTTTTTCGGTTTTGTCGGGTACAATACGCACATACACACGCGAGTTACCGGTGAAAATTCTTCAATTGGGTGAAAATTCTTGTATCATGTGAAAATTCTTGGATCGAATGAAAATTCTTGGATCGAATGAAAATTCTTGGATCGAATAAAAATTCTTGGATCGTGTGAAAATTCTTCGATCAGGTAAAAATTCTTGGATCGAATGAAAATTCTTGGATGGAGTGAAAATTCTTGGATCGGATGAAAATTCTTGGATGGAGTGAAA
>NW_006263426.1:1004418-1020337 GCF_000469605.1 Apis dorsata
GGAATGAAAATCCTTGAATCCTGTGAAAATTCTTGAATCAGGTAAAAATTCTTGGATCAAATTGAAAATCCTTGGATGGAGTGAAAATTCTTGGATCCAATGAAAATTCTTGGATCGTGTGAAAATTATTGGATCGAATGAAAATTCTTAGATCGAATGAAAATTTTTGGATCAGGTAAAAATTCTTGGATTGAATGAAAATTTTTGGATCGGGTGAAAGTTGGCCTTCTTTGCCCGACAAAGGGGAAAGGGTAGAAATCGCCTAGTTCAAATGAACGTTCGAACGCTGACCTAGGCGCTCTAGGTTTTGAACAGATCTTGGGGATATGTAGGTCAGAAGTGACCTATAGGCACTTACTCTTAGGTGTTCGGATGGATCGATGTCGAGCGAGGTGTGGGTGTAATTGGCGCCTCTTCGGATGTTTCGATTGTTTTAGTTTGGGATGTGATTTTAGGCGGGTTTGCGGGATTTTCGAAGATAGGGATTAACGGGAGAAATTTTGGAACAGTGTAACAGAGTCAAAGTTTTGCACGAGCTAGCTAGCCGTAATTTTGAATGTATAGGCGGCCTGGAAATAAGAAATAGCTTTGAACCGGGGCAAAATTTAATTAAATTGCGAAGTTTTGTTCTGTATTCAAAAGTTTGAGTATAATGTTATAAGAATGTATTAAAAGGATTACACAGTTTATATATCGTTTCTTTTTCTTTTATATTGTTCTATATTGTTAATAATATCATTCAACAAATAAGATAACACATTTTCATTGTCGAGAATATATATGTATAACGTAATAATTCGTACACAGCTAATTTCTACTTCTTTTATCCTGCGATAAAATCTAACTACGACTTATTGATCGTGGATAAAACGGTATTTTATACGACTTTTATACATCCACGTGTTATTTCTGAATTCGTGATTTTATAACGAACAATATCAGATTTAATTACAGGGGAGACCGCGAAAAATCCCGCGACAACACGTTCGTTAAAATGTCCTTTCAACTGCTATCCGACCACATTTGCAGAAAACTTCCGTCATATAAATCCTCGCCGTTGTAAAAACCGCATCTGGCGAACAATCCCTCGGTTTATCGGTGCGCTCTTTTTTTTTTTTTTTTTTTCTTTTTTTTCCTCGCCAATCGAATTTCCTCGCAATTACTCGTTTCTCGGAATCGCAATAATAATTCCAGCAACGAGATTCGCGATCGAGTTCGAAACGTTACTCGAAAATGGAAGATTTTCTTAGACGATTCAACGATTTTTCCTTCAAATTTCTGCCGCGTTTCTCCTCGAATTATTCTCCAAATGCATTTTCTTTCCAAGCAGTTTACCCCGATTTCATTAATTATTTAGTTGTTACCCGATTCCACCTGTTTCAAGGGAATACGAAATATCCGGTAGCATCCTGCGACGGGCAAATATAATCTCATGGAAATTTCAAGAAGGGGATCGTGACTTCGCTATTTGTATTTTCCAGAAGCGGATCTCGGCTTCGGCCATTCGTACACTTCTCGAGCGTTGTCATTTTTCATTGTAGATCTTATGCATTTTTTACTCGGCAGTATATACTTTTCAGACGATTTTTCAAATGTGAAATTGTCGGGTAAAATTTTTCGTATACAACGTTCCTGTTTCGAGAAGATATGAGAATGTTTATCGTAAACCGCTATTAAATTTATTCACGTAACGAAAAAGGAATAAGAAAATTTTGACAAATATTATAATAATTATAAAACTTTAAGAAGAAATTGATTGATACATTATCGAGGAGTTTAACAACAATCAATTTTCAAATATAATTTCAAGAAAAGTGTATGATTTTCATTTACATCCTTAAAGTCGTTACAATTTCGTCGATCAAAAATGGATTATATTAAAATTAAGAAATATTTTTAAAAAATTCCAATGAAAAAATTTCGTATTCTTTCTTCAAATGAAAATATCGTTTTAATTCATAAACATCGATCGAATATACATAAGATTGTTTTTCTATCTTAAAATCGTAAAGAAACGATGCAAAATACTGATTGGTCCAAGACCATTTGTTAATATCTCTTTTTATCCGAAAAATTTGAACGATCTCTGCGTATATGTATTTGTATGTGTGTGTGTACCAATAAATGGAGCAATTAAAAAAAGCAAAAAAGGAAATCAGCATAGAACCGTTCGAATCTCTCGTTTCCAACGAGCTCTACGTCACAACGGGTTGAATGCGGGCGTAATTTTGCTGACGAGGCGGCCACCGACGAATTACTCGAATCCCTCCAACCCTGTGATAAAGAGCGGGCAAAAAGAAGAATGAAACAAATAAAAATTCCGATCGTTACAGCCGAGTGCTTCTAATCTTCAACGATTTCGCTTTGCCAAATAGTTTCTACGTATTGTAATTATAACTTTCGCATGTATTTTTTTTTTAGATTGACTAAATCTCAAACGAGATGATTAATCGGCGCGTGATTGAGCGCGATGGAATAATTTTATCCCTGTATTTTTCGTTATCCGTGGAAAATATACGTTTATTATACACTCAGGTTTGATTTTCTCTTTTTCTTTTACTAGTAAAATAAACTTACAATGTTTGGAAAAGAAATGGAGCAGTTTGTATATTTAAAAACGAATGAATATTAAATTGTATCTCTCTTGAATATAAAGAAAGTCTTGTACATTTTTTCGGGAATGACGAAAAGTTGCTTAAATCGAGCTTTCATTGCTCGTATTTGAAATAAAATAATCAAAATGGAAAAAATATAATTTGGACGAGAACTGCTAAGATTCGTATTACGTGTTTCTCCGCGATTGTACCAATCTCTCAAGTCTCAAGGACGTCCTGCGAAGATATTTTTGTGGGAGGGGAGGGAAGTGACTTCGCGATTCCTAGAATCAACATTCCTAGACTTCCAGAGGAACTACTATCCTTGCATTAATTATAATCCTGCTCAAGGATCCCTTTTGTATTCCGAGAGTCCTGAACATTGCCAATATCTTCTAGTTCCACGCAATCGTCCTCCCTATTCCTGTATGAATATACATCACGTACGATCAAAATACATGGAATTGTATCTGAAAACCTCGAATCTTTTCACACCGATAACACAGATTTCCTAAACGAAATCTTAAAATTTTCTTTTTCTTCAAATTATACATATTCGAAGTGAATTACGTTACATCTCGATAGAGATAGTTACTATTCTATTCTCGAGATCACGATTCCAATCGCGTGTTTCTTTCCCCATTCTTCCTTCTTTAGGAAAACCCAAGTTTTTCTTTTGAAGAACCTAAGTTTCTAGGAGAGGAAATCAACGTCGTGCACGCCAGGCATTAAGATAGGTGAGATAGGGAAGAGGAGGGAAGAAAAAATTTGAACTGGAGGTCGATAAAAGATGGCCGATAGAATGGTTAGCGATTAGCTATCTCTCTCTCTCTCCCTTGCTTCAAATCCGGAAATCGAGCCGACCTGGCCCCCGTTCGTTCTAATGGCCGCGCGTATCATTTCCCACCAAATGTCAGAAACTCGTGATAATCAATAGCGACGCGCATAATGTACGTGGCAAACCAATCGTCTGAAACATCGCGTGATGACAGTCTGGGGAATCGTTCAGCAAACCTTGACAAATCGATGATGTACCCCTTGTCAGTTCAGATTCACTAGTCGTCGATCAAAACGAAGCTAGTGTAGATATGGAGCGAAATAGGGGAAAATTGAAATATTAATAAGAATATATTGGGTACGAGTGATCGAATATAATATAATTAACAATATAATTAAAATATTTCGAGAGTTGTACGAGTTTTTAAAATAATTTTTAAGTAAAGTTGAGTAGGTGTGGGATTGGAGGATTGGGGATTTTAGGAATCTAGAGAATAAGGTCTAATTTATTTCTAGGAAAAGAGGTCAAGAGAGAAGATTTAAGAAAAGTGAAGTTGGGTGAGGTTGAAGTTCGATGCAGAAAAGTATTTGTATATTTTGAAGCGTGGAAATATTTTTCGAATCTTGTTTAGAATGTCTTGGGGAATAATAGAACCGTCTAGATAAATAGGGTTTTACATGTCCTCGTTCTTGGAAAGAAGATGCACTTGTACCACTTTTCCGTTAAGATCCTCGATTGATCCTAACTTGGACTAGCTTGGACGTCGATTTTCAGTTTTAACAGTTCTACGACAAACATTAGCATCTTTATCATTCAAGACAAATTTATAAATTTGAATCTATATTCTTAAACGTTTTATTTTTTAAAAAGATTGGATACAAATATGTTTACAATTATCACAGTGGAATTTCCTTCCTTTCTCGTAAACCTTCATCTTCTTTTCTTTTACCAATAATATAATAACATATCTCGATAATAAAAGTATCCTTTATGATATTAATTATCAATGCATTCATAGTATCGATCAAATTTTAATTCAATGTACACTTTCATCTAATCTTTCATCCAATCTGATTAAACGATTGCAATAAAAATATTTCGATAACATTATAAAATGAACAGGAAAAAGACACGTTTCTAAAACATTGCATTAGAACGGAATACTTTGAAGTATTCAATATTGAACATGTACACAACAAGAAGAATAACAATGTATATATATATATGAAAATATAGGTTGGATGTTTTCTTTCTGTTGATATTTGCCATGTTTGCGCAAGAATTTACGAGTTATTTGTATTCTAGCGACTTCGAGAAACTCGTTCGTCAAAGCTAGAGCTTTGAACAGGTATATATAGTTGTTATCGATTGAATATTGTTCGAGTTGCTGTTTCTATACTGCTGTGTCACTTTAATTCTCTCGTTTATTTCAAAGTTACACCTATCACTGGAGAAAGAATGTAAGGATGGAACGTAGATCTAATTTGCAGATCGCTCTCTCGTTTCGTTCCGGGAAACTCCATGATCCACTTCAGATGAGAAGATATTTTTCTCGGGGAAAAGAGAAAAATATGAAAGAAAAATCAAAGTAGAATCGAGTTACTTTGATTTCGCTTCACTATCTTATATAAAATTTTTGAAAACCACATTTTCGTAATTCGTCACTTTTTAATATCGACGCGAAATCTCTTCAAACTTTGAAAATTTAATTTCTCGAAAGAAAAAAAAAATATCCATCCTTGTGAATTCGTGATAGGACTACGTATAAATAGCGCATTAAACGAACCTGTGGAAGGCCAACGAAAAATGTGATTTCGCCTGACTTGAGAACACGCAGGGATATCTTAGAGAAGCTGCACCCTCGTCCTTTTTTTATTTTCTCTTCGCAATCTAGTGAAGCACGAAGGCATAGGAACACGCAACATCGTGTAGGAGGAAATTCCCTTGTTCTCAAACTGTGGAAATCGATATTTCTGAACGTCAGAAGAAACTACAATTTAATTACAAAACTGTTAACAATAGCTGGACACTGTTTCCTCGTTGAAAAAGATCCAAAACTGTGCCGTGTTTTTTTGGCGTATCTCTTTTTCCTTTTTTTTTTTTTTATTTTTTTTTCTTTTGCTCGAAGACGTAGTTCTATTGTCAAAGCAATGCCAGGGCAACAATACGGTCAAACGAAATACCACGAGCTTCTTCTTCAGCCTTCTCTTTGAGCCACGTTTCTATTGGCAAGCAAGGGTAACAGTTCACAACAACGTTTATTCCTGAGTCGATTTCGATGAAGCTTGGGTGTACCGCCTTTGAGTGTAGGTTGTGATATTCATGATCGAATTGGGACAATGCATCGGGAGCGAACACTTTGGAAACCAAAGGCCTACCAACTATGACACACGCCTGTGCGAACTTGTGCCCTCCGGTAATGTTCAAAAATATTTGAGTTCAATGAGTTTCTTAACAGGATGTTGTTTATTAATAAAATTAATTAATCGTTTTTTCATTATTACAGTATTTTTCTTCCAGCAGTAAATTTTTTTATCAGACTACAGATTCTATGCAATTATTGAAAATTTAAACGTACAAAAATTAAATGGAATGAAAAATATTTGATACATGGAAGAGGGAACAAAATATTCAAAGTAAAATTTACATAATTGATATTTAAGTGATAAGAGACAGATTTCTATTCAAATTCATCGTATTCATTTCCATGCTCATTTTACATGTATATTCTATTCATATTCAAATACATTCTGCTTAAATGCTATACTCTCTGCTTATTATATTTAACAAGGAACAAATCATCTTTAATTTTTTAATTGAAATACCAAACTTTTTTTTATATCTATGTGACACGTACAATTTTCAATTCATTACGAATTGGAGATAAAAAAAATAATTATTTAAAACAACAATCATCTCTAATTTCAACGATCTTGAAATATATTATCAAGATTATCATTCAAAGTCATTGAAATCTATTCTGAATATTTATCAAAAATATACTTCATACCAATTCTCTAAATATCACTCAGAAGCGTTATCAATCAATAGCGATATCAGAGAATAAAGTAAATTTAATTTATAGACAATAAATTTATTAGTTAGCGATGTAAATAACTTCAGTAGAAGAAGATTCATATCACTTCAAAAAAAAAAAAAATGATCACGTTATGTCACGACAAGTTTCTTTCTCTCTCTGGCAAAATGGTGTATCGATCGAGATTGTACGTGCACCGTATCCACGCGAGTCAATGCTAGAAAGAGGTCTAATACACGAGATACGCCTTTTCAAGGCGAAACGTCTCGAGCCACTCTGAGAGGTTCCAGCACGAGAAAATCCTTTTTGCGCTTCGCCAACTCGAAAGAACGATCTCCCGCCACTCTCCCTTGTTATCTTTTATTTTTTTTTTCCCCTCCATCCTTTCTTCCCGGTGTCCTTCTCCGTCTTTATCGCTCTCGCGGCGTCGTAACGTGGAAGAACCGCGCTTCCATCCCCTTTGGAAAATCATCATGGTGTGTTATTGTTTTCTTTTTTTCCTTTCCAATAACGATTGTCGAGTTTTCGATTCGCCAATAAATAGCGATTTAACGCGGTAATAATGCGGAGGAGGGGGGAAATTGCGTTTTACAGTCGTTCGGAGATGGATCTTTCAGCGGTGGCTAAAAGTGGTTTTCCATCCTAATTGCGCGAGAGCCCAAGCTGTGCCGCGTACCGCAACGCGGTCACAAAAGGGTTGAGCCGTGTTATTGCATTATCGTAACACCACGTTGCGTTGAGCAAATATATTTTTCTCAATTTTCTTTCACCGATGTAGTTTCCATGATTTCGCTCGCGACGAAATTAAAAATTTTGCATTATCTTCTCGGACGATCTTAACAAAGTAAACTTTTTAAAATAGAAATTTGGAAAATATAAAGTTACAGAATGACTAAACGAAACATGTAATGAATAAAAATATGAGAAAAGAACAGAGGAAACTTTGGAAATTTTTCTAGAAATTAGATCGTAATATTACATATATATAATAATATTTGATTTACTACGAGGATATATATTTATTTATATTATATTCGAATCTTCGTCTATACAAGTCGTGACGGAAATCGTTGATAAGGTTCCGACAGACTAGTCGAATTTGAATACGTTGCCCCGTATATTGATTGTCCATGATGATTAATGAGACGTTCGCTGAACGTGCTCCAATGTAACTACGGTACTTGACAACCGAATGCAAATTAGGTTAACATGCCCTCGAAGATGAAGGATCGAAACCACCTGACAACGTATATCGTATCTCATCGAATATGCTGCAATGGATTCTCAGTGGATCATTAAGATCTATCTGTGAAACCGCACCATTATTCAAAACGGAATCTTGGGGATTTTCTTTCGTATGTGAAACGATCCGTGATTTCATAAAGTGGAAAAATTATCGTTTCATCCGTGGAGTCGGAATATAAGCTTTCTAATAATGCTTTAATTCGAATTATCGAATTACTAGTTTGAGAGACTTCGTCAGACTAATTAATTAACTAATTAATTTTCTTCCTCGCAAAATGCTTTTCACGGTTTTTAAACAGTTTTAATATACAGAGTAAAGTGTGTTTGCTACGATATAAACAGAGGCGAGCTAAGACGTAGGAAAGTCGTAAATTAAATTATCGAAGAAGCGACAACGTCTGATATCTTGAGACTTGAAGACTTAATTAGGATTGTACGTTGAATTTTCTTTTATGGTTCCTCTTAACTAGAAATTACTGCTTGCGGTTAATGCTGTTTAATTTAATTACTAACTTGATACTAGTTAATTTTAATATTCTTAAAAAAAAAGAAAAAATTCGACATGATTTTTAGCCCATAACTTCGATCTATGATCTTCAAAATATTTACATAACGTCACATAGCGAACTTCTGTACATATCATCATACGAGATATCGATCCTGTATTAAAAATTCGTTGAAATTGATATCACAAACATGATTACTTCAACTTTGATTTTGCATTTTCTACATTATCTCCCACGTTATTTATATTCGAAAAATGTATAAACATCGTCCATCACGCCCATCGTCCATTTGTTTGAATTATCCATGACCATTATCCCTTTAAACGGATTTTCAATTCAAAGGCGTTTGGATTGGTTTCTTTCGTACGTATCTGCACGGTCGATACTTTCATTAAGAAAGACAAAAAGCAAGAATTGGGCCACTCCATTGCAATCTTGCTTTCCATTACGGATTCCATCGTGTAATAAGTTTAACATGTGAACGGGAAATTAGATCGTAGCGTGGTGGTTAACGTTTCGAGCACGGCCATAGGTTTAAAAGTTTCTCCCTGGCCACGACTTACAACCACCTTTGAACGCGATAAATGTCTATCACGGTTAACTGGGTGGAGATAATTACGGTAACTACTTTCTAAGTGTTCTCGAACAATGTAGACTCATTTTAAAACCGGCTCTGACCCCCTCAATTAGCTCTTGCATAGATCATTGAATATCAATGATTTACGCGCTTGTGATGTAATGTATACGATCCTGTACGGATCGTAAAACGTTGAAAAAAGAAGGAGAAGAAGAAAAAAAACGTGTAAAGAAACGTTTGACGATCCTTTTTCGTATCTTTTATGGACGTTGTAAAGAGGAAGGATTTGAAGTGGTATTGATTATGAATATCGTAAATTGTAAATATGTGTTTACAGTTAAGGATACGTGGAACATTATTCTAAGAGAGAATTATTCTCTCACTGAAAGTTAGTTGTTTCACGTTAATTTTAAGAAGAATGTTAAACGTGTTTTTTTGATACAATTTATTTTATTTCAAGATAAATCTTTATAAAATTAGGCTAGTGTATATATATGTATAATTTTGGAATCAAGAAATATCGTGTGAATATCACGAGTTTCGGTAAACGAGGCTATGTTACGTCGAATCGATGTGATAAAGTAAACATGGTCTATGTAAATAAAATATAAATTTCTCACGACACGATATTACACGCGACTGGTGAGAACATATACAAACTTTATGAAGTACACAAAGTATGTATCTAGCTTAAAATGGATATAACTTAATATTGGATGAGAAATTGCAAGAATTATAAATCGTGATCGATTTCATAACACATAAATCGAATTTTTGAGATTTCCAGATTTTTAAATCTTCGGATTTTTTATATTTAGATTTTTCTCAAATTTTTTTGAGAATAAAAAGAATAAGATTTGAATTTTTGAAATCTTAGAGTTTCAGATCCTTAAATATGAAAATTTTTTAATTTTTTTTTATATTTTTGGATCTTTCTGTTCTCAGTCTCTTTTATTTTACAAAATATTTCGAATATTTGCAATTCTTGAATCGTTTTCGGATTTTTTGATTTTGAATTCGAATTCTTGAATTGTTTTTTAAATTCTTGAACTCTCGAATCTTGAATTTATATAATGAATTTTTTATAATTCCAGAATGTTTGAAGAAACCTTGGATTTTCTGGATTCTTGGATTCTCAGACTTCCAAGTTCTTGGTTTCTTAAAGTTGAACTCTTGAATTCTTCGATCTTCGGAATTTTGCGTTCTTGGAACTATTTTAAACTTGCGATATCTTAAACCCTCACGTTTTTAATCCCACGTATTTTAAAGAATTATCATAAATTTTTCGAATTATTCCTATTCATTATCATTATTATCATGTTTCATTCAATGTATCGGATTTTATATTACCAAATATTCCTTGTCATATTTACCAGATTAATAATAATAATTAAACGGGTCAATTTTGTTTGTAAATTACGCAATTGTGTCAAATATAGTTTTCATTGGATCGCTCGTATTATCAGACTTCATTTTTTAATATTCCGTTTTACGTTAGGTCAATGTATCTGGTAACATTCCTGTCGGATCCTATATATATTCAATAGTATCTCTAAACGGAACCCAATATCGTCTCTGTTGAGTCCTGTACGGTCCATATTGTCTTTATTGGGTCACACATGTGTCAGGTCATTTCAGAGAGACCATATGTGCTTCCTATTATGGGTTAGGTTAAGTTTACCACACCACCTAAACAAATGGCGATATAATTTGATCAAAAGTATCGCCATATATAAGAAAGGCAAGAACGAAAATTCATATAAATAAATATGTATTAAATTCAAAAGTAAGTCCTTCACTTATTTGTGAATTCTTTCCTTTTTCTTCTTGCTTCTACATTCTACCTTGTACTTAAAGATTTTATTATACTTCTGTGCATTCTTCATTTTCTCGTTGTTGAAGAAGATCTCCATAATAAAATATTATGATTTATTTTCCTTATTCTCATCTTCCACGTCTTCCGATGTTTCGATTATAAAATATTCAATTCGGATAACGTTCATTCGCTCCACTTTTCTTCCAAGGATACGCAAGTTTCGGCCCCGAGAACTCTTCTAGAATCAATGGAAGGAAGAAGAACTTCCAAGGAGAGTTCAAGATGTTCGAAACATTTTTGTACATTCAATATTTTCAGTAAACAAATCAAAGTTCAAAGGAGTTACTAAACTAAAACAAAAATCTAATATTTATTCCATCGAAATTAAAATTATTTCCGAATTCAAATTTTCTGTATTTGCATGCGTTGTTACTTTCCATATTTACATTAACCATTTCCATTTCAAAGAGATTAGATTTGCAATATCCAAAAATCATTAAAATCGGAAATTCGATATCATTGACAATTCTTTTTTAAAGATCCAACGATCCGAGCGATTTTCTTGAAATCGAAACTTTAAAAACTCGCGAATCGTTTCGAGCGTAAGAGAATCGATTAAATAAGCTTCCCCTCTAAACGTAAATCGATAAACGTGGCCGATATCTCGTAAAATAGAATCGAGATTATGTTATTATCATGGAACACGATCACACGGTGGACGCGAATGCAATTTTCTTGGACCGCGTTACCTGCTCTCATTAATCTTTCAGCTCAGGGATTACGTATACATGTATCGTTGGTCGTTACCGCATCGAGATGAAAACTTTGGCACACGGGATCGTTTGTTGCGGATCTACGCAACGGCCATCTCGTTAGAACGTTGCATCATCAAGATAACGCCATGAGCGTGACCGGCATAGTTGAACGAGTATCCTCGTTCTATCGTGAAATTTGCATTTCTACGGATAATTACGGGGTCAGGTAGTTATATTTCGAATTCTCGTCCGAGGGAAGAGATTCGAGGTTGTTCTCGACGAGCAATTCACGATGGGGACGCGTGTAATGTGTATGTATCCAGATACAGATGTACAATGTTATAACAATATGTACAATATACGTTTCTTCGAAAGCGAAAATTGTTTGCAAACATTTTTTTTTTTCGTTTGGAGTTAATGAAATTAATTTAGAAGAATATTGTATTTATTTATAGAGAGTATTAACTACAAAAAGTGACGGGTATATTAATTTGTTTGCATCCTGTGTTTGGTATCCTGACAGTATTTATTTCGTACCTTCGTATCTAGAGAATAAAGGATTAATTCATCCGCAATTCAACTTCATTGCTCCGCGAACACGTGAAATTTACGTATGCACCTTGGGAATTGAACGAAGAAACAATTTTGTTCTGGGTGTGAATTTAACGGGATGATGTGTGAAGTAGAAGAAAATACAAAACGTTCTTTCTTTCTCGCAAGTGTTTAACAAGATTTTTACGTGGAAAATTAAACACGAACGAAGCTAATTAACGCTGATTACCGTTGAATCAAATTACCATGAAATGAGATAATAGTAATGATTGTAATCCGCCTTCGATCGAATGATGATAAAAAAATTTCTCTCAAAAATCAAATTCAATCCAATAAATTTAATTCTTAATCACCTAACCATACATAAAATAAAACAAAACCCTACGACATCGCGTCAAATATATAAATTTCCCTCCCTTTTTCCGACGTAAGGGTAAAAAATTTCACGCGGATACCGCGTTTTAATTATAAACAATCGATATGTTATTCACAATAAATTTAACTCCGTCATTTTTCCATCACAAGTTTCGAATAAAATTTCACATCGTTTATTATACATATATATATTTTTTACACATGATTCAAATTCAGATCCTGCCACGAGAAATCCCATTTTTCTTCCCTTCCATTATTCGTGCGCCCTCCTCCCCCGTGTCGAAATCATCGTTTTCAATACCCCTCCCTCCCCCCTTATATACGCGGCGATAGTCGATATATCGGACAAAACGCGAGAACCGCCACCGTGTTTAATTCTCACGGAAGAGAGAGAGAGAGAAAGAGAAAGAGAGAGAGAGAGAGAGAGGAAGCGCGCGGTATATTTCTTCGGGCTTCGAGGTGTCGCATCGATCTTCCGATGAAGACGCGCGAAAACGAGCGGAACGGATAAAAGGGGATTACAAATTGTGCCCCTGTTACCCAAGATGGAAACGCCTTTGAATATTTTATGTCGGCGGTGGCGCGATATCGATTGGTTTTTCGCGCCATTCCCGCGGTCATTCAATTAAAAACTCGGTCAAGCCTGTATTAACGAACGGCGCCCAGTGTTATCAGCTTCCCCGTGTGAAAGAGTAAAATGGTCGAAGAAGACGCTTGAAGAGGGGGAGACTTAGGAGGAATAGAGGAGCTCAACGAAATTAGTCCTCGGATTCCCAGTTGAATGAAAAGATATATATATATAGTACATAGTATATAGTATATAATATAGTATATAGTGTGTATATATATATATATATATATATATACCTATTCTCTCTATTCATCGAGTTCCAATTTTTTCCTCCCCTTCGCCCTTTTCTTTCGCCTCTTTCATCTCCTTTTTTCTTTTCCCTCCTCCCTTTTTCTTTCTTTCTTCCTTTTTTTCTCCCCATTAAAAAGTCGCCACGTCGTCGAACGAGCCGAGCACCGTTTCGAAAAAAAGGAATCGTTGGAGGTTCGGCGCCAAGTAAACTGCACATCGCACGCAAATTGCCGTCCATTCTTCGCTCGCACGGGGTAAAAAAGTCATCCTCTTTGGGACGAGCGCCGCCGGATAGAGGATATATATCGATTTTATTTTTTTACGACCCGCTCGTCGAACTGTATAACTCGAATTGTGCGAAGCGTCTCCTTTCAAGGAATTGATACCCGTATCAATCTTGTTCCTGTTGCGGGACAACAACAAAGACGGATTTCTTTCTTGGGGAGGGGAGGGGGATGATCACGATAGCAGGAATACAGGGAAGAAAGGTTTCGTCTCTTTGTCAGCGATCGAGATAAGGTGGTGAGGTGGTTTCGAAAGGGGATGAAAGGAAATGGAAATGTTTCGAGAGTAAATACGCGATAAAATAGCTAAGGTTTTCTTTATAATAGAATTTGAATTAAGTGTTATTTGTTCTTTTTTTTTTTTTTTAAATATTTATTTTATAAATAGATATTTATATATAGAGAGATGGTGTACGAGGATGATTTTTGGTTCGAGAAAAGTTTCACGCGCACAAATCTAATATTTTACGGTTCACGTGCGAGATATACAGTGGTTCGATCGTGTAAAAGCAACAGAGGGATCCGTAAGTGGACGGCATCTTGCTACTTCCGTACGCGGAACACGAAGCCCAAGAAGTATCGCATAACTTTTTGAATGTAGAGATTCGAGGGAAGATTTGCTGGGTACGGCTTCTGAAAACGAAGAAACGCCAATAATCATCGGCGCGTTCTTGATCTGTTGTAACGATTCTTGAACGAAAGATGAAGGGAGAGAGAAACTGCTTTTGAACTGAATGAATTAATTAATTAAAGTTCTTTCTGCCTCTCTGATTACCACGCAGTTTAATAATTTTTGCACGCGATTGATTGATGTATTTAGTGACTTTTATTCAAGGTTTGGATTAATAGTAGAGTGTGCGTGATATACGTCGAATATTTAAATAGTGACTCAAATTTTTATAAACACGTATAACGATTAGAAGAAATGGAAAATAATGATGATGGATTGTTTTTAATATTTTATGCGTTTTCACGTATACATATTATTTGTGCTCATTTTATTTGTACATATTTAAATTTTCCTAACCCATCGTATTGAAATTATACGCAATCGTAATTGAATAATATTTAGACAGCAAATTTAATATATTATGATAATTTGATTGGAAATTGCGTACAGTGTACATTAAAGAAATTTCAAAGTGATTAGCAAATATATTAAATGGAAAACTAATGGAAAGTGAGGAATAGAATATATATATATTCTTTTTATTTAATAAGTATTTGTCTTTGTATTAAAATTTCACGCGAAGAATAAAAATGACTAACAAAGCTTCGGAAATGAAGGTTTGAGCGTCTGTCGATGAGCAATCCGTCAAGCACCGGCCATTTCACAAAAGTTTCGACGAATGAAAAATTGCTGTGACGACATTTGACAGTGACATTTCGCTCCTGCATCGACATTTAAATAATACTTGATATTACTAGGGGCAACATTCTCCCAAATATTTGATCGTAACGTTTCCAATAATTACAATCGCAAAATTATATTTTTAAATAATTTAATACTTTAATTTTATTACAATATGGTACAGATTACTTTAGAAAAAGAATATTACGATTTGTTTTAAGTTTAAAAAGGAAAAAATAAACTTAATTCAAAATGGAGTTGCTAGCCAGAGGTGTTACATTTTCAAAATTTGCAAAACACAAAGCCGAATCGAACGTCGAGTATGTAACACGTTCCCTTCAAATCATTTTTCGAAAAAGAAATTTGCATTTCGTTAATGAAAAATGTTTTCGAAACTTTATAAAACTATTAATATTTTCAAAATATTTTTTTTATTAACAGCAATACTAAAACAATATGTCTCTTCATACTACCTACTCAATTAACCTTTAATTCCAGCCATGCCAATATACCAAGTGTTAGAATAAATGGTAAGTTCAACCATACACACACTAAACACTCTGCCATTCATGCACACAGTTAACAATAACATCTTACCGCAGTCATAACTTAACGTCTCGTAAATGTCCTCCAGTAAGTTATAGTTCTCCTCGGCCTCGACGTTGCACAGCAGCTTCTCGCTGAAATATCGAGCAAAACAGCGTGCGGTTAGAAGCCACTTCAATTAGAAACTTTCGTCTGGCATCTTCGAACCACGAATATCATCTCCGACCGATTCCTGTACGCGATCTCTTTCCATATTTCGATCTCGCAAAACTCGCGTAAACAAATCTTTACGAGCATATTCGGACGACTTTCCAACTCGATTTCAACGAAATTCAATTAATACCAATTCGTTGAACGATGCCTCTACTTTTTTATCGCCATTTTTTTTTAAAAAGTTATTTCGATGATGATGAACGACGAATGGAAAGAAATGAGTTTGATAGGTTATTATGGTATTCGAGAGGATATTAAAAATTGGATGAAAAAAAAAAAAAAATGGTATAGATTGTGTTGCGAAAATGGTTGATCAAAGTTTCGAAACGAGCAAGGATATTTTCAATACTTTTTTTTTTTTTTAAATTGAAAATAAATTTACGCGAATAGAAGAGAAAATATATTTTTGTTAAAAGTTTTTTTTTTTT
>NW_006263426.1:1020481-1027904 GCF_000469605.1 Apis dorsata
AATCCGCGTACATTAGGTAATCGACCTCCATAGTTCTTTTCTCGAGATGCAATTAACCTAATTATTTATCAGCTCGAACGATTTGATAACGATATTTCGATCGAAACGTATAATCCATTTCCTATATTTCGTCGAAAGCGTCAGTAGAAATCGATCGATATTTAGTTTGTTAACGCGTATACGCGAAATATTACTTTTTTTCCGAGCAACAATTAGCTTAATTAGAGCGTATAACGAATCTTCCATATTTATATATAAATATTTTACATCCACGATAATATCTTTTGAACGAATTCGGCACTCGAATAACAAAACGAGCTCGTACATTATATGCATTATAGCTCATAAATGTTTCATCGTAAATTTATCCTTTCGATAACAATAACCCGTTCGAAACTTTTCAACCCCCATTATTCATGTTAATTCGATTTTTCTTATTCGCGCGCAATTTCGTTTGACGACACGAGAATTTTATCAACCCTTTGATCAACCTTTCTCCTCTGCCCCTTCCCTGTATATTTTATCTTACCACTCGTTTATGCAAGCTCGCTTTCAACGCGAGATATATCTGCAAGGAGAGATACTTACAGAGACCTCGCGGTTGGGAACGATTCCTCGCCTTTGCTCAACAATGCCCCAAGAGCCACGGCAACCACCTCGTTCTGCAATAAAAGCGAAAGTCACGGTATACTTGTCGAGGAAGAAGGTATCTTCGTTGGATGAGACGCGTACGCATACGCGACGATCGTCTCGTCAAAAATGAAATCGGTTCGAATTATAGTCGAATTACAAAAATTGCAACATTTGCAACGTGAGATAATTCGAAAAGATTTTTTTTTTTTTTTTTGATTTCGAAGAGCGTTGGAATGAAAAGTTATTTTTATTTCGAACGATACGTCTTTCGTTTCGCGCGAGTGTGCGTGCATATACGCTTTTTATAACTGGATTTATTTTACGTCGACGCGAATTTTATATCTAATTTTGAAGCTTTCTCATTTATTTATATCTTGAATATCGACTTGATGAGATACGAGGAGGGTAATATTTTTTAAAAATATAAAATATAAAGTTAATTTTTATATTATTCCATTACGAATATGGATAAATTGGTAAATCGTGTTTAAACACGGATTTGATATCGATAAATCAACACGTGACATTGAATCAAACAATTTAATCAATGGAATACGAAAATAATGAAATTTAGTAACGGATTTATTTGCATCGTGCATCCTGCGAAACTTTCAAGACTGCTGAGAAAATCCACCGAAAACTTTACAATTCCCCAGCTCTAGGATTTTTAATTAACTTAATAATAACTCGATCGTCTCAACGATTTCGCGTAACTTACATCCCATAAATTACATTTCTTCTATCAGAATGCACGCAGCAAAGTGCACAGCACCATTTCTCCACATTTTCGAGGGGGATCGAGAGGCATCTGTCACCCTAAAACCCGCTAACCATGAGAAATGTGTCCACACTTCTAAACCCTCCAAAGGAAAAACCCTCCCATAAAGTTATCCCTGCGTCAGGAACGTTTACGACGCAACGATTACTCTTTTCTTTCCATCACTTTTTCCACCTATGACACGATACGTATTAATCAAAAAGTGTCTCTCCTCCACTTTTATTATGCACACCGTGATGGAATTATATTAATTTTTTTTATTACTCCGGATAATTTGATAAAGGTCGCTCGATTTTTTAATCGTTAAATTACGCTTTGCCCCACAATTTATCGTTCCACTTGATCTTCATCTGCTAGGATAACTATTCTTCGAAAAGAAAGAGAGAGAAGAAGAAGAGGAAGAAGAAGAAGAAAAAGAGAAAGAGAGAGTTTCCATTCTCAAAAAGGTTATGTGGGACGTTACCGCACGTGACCTTCGTCGATCGGTTAAATCGTTCTCTCACCGATTCTCTCTCATCCGAGTCAGATTGAATTACGATTTGCATTATTCCTATCGTGCAGCAGGAATCCTGCCCCTAATTCGGATCTCGTAACTTCCGTAACTCACGATTAACCTTGCTTAGTTGAACGCTTTCTAATCGACCATTGAATTTTCTTCCTTATTTACGATCCCATTTCCGAACCCTGTCAACCCCCTGATATTTTAGAGATTCCATAAATTATTACGGAAATGTGGGATCGTCGGATTATGAGTCCGAATCAGTGACTCGTGAAAAGATTAAAATATTCTATTGGCATTGCCAGTTGTGCTTGTTATTGTAATAATTGTTGTGAATTTCTTGTTAATACGATAATCCTTAGCTGAAGCAGATAGTAATTTTTATTAATAAAATGTTAAATTCTATCATTTTATTAATGCATATGTCATTGTAACAAGAAAGTTACATCCATTTACATAATTATTGAAAAATTGCGAGAAAATGAAATAAAAAAGTTTGCAGAAATGTTCTTTATCCAATTGTTTCATGAATTTTCAAAAACTTTTCGAATACTATCTTTAATTTTAAAATTTAAATTATCATTTCGATTTGCTACAACTATGCGTATTACGAAACACCGACAATTCCCTAGACTTCATACATATATACATGCGAATCATATGATATATCTGTCAGAATGGAGTGTAAATTTCTAATTCGATAGCAGTGGTCCGTAAATCCTGAATCTTGATCACTAAGCTCGCGATGCACGACCTGAAATCAGTCGCGATAATATATCCGTGAAATATCCTCCCGCCAAAATTATTAACTGTTAATCCAGAACAATGTTCACCACCGAAATACATCAGACGAACTTGGAAAGCGGTAAAAGTTAATTCTTGCAAAGTTGGAAAATGGCTGAGGTGATGGCAGAGTTCCCAGAAGAAGCGAGGAGGATCAACAAGGCAGGTTGGTCGGTGGAAAATGTATCACGTGGTGATGGAAAAGAAAATGTTGTCAGGTGCAAACGTTCCGATCCATCTTGTAAAAGCGGATTCCTTTATGATCCGGTTTTCACGGGGATCGTACATGGAAATGCGAGTTTTTAACGCTACAGAGTGGAGAAACTAGCGGGGAGAAACGAGAGAAACGTGGCTTGCACCGATCGATAACATAATCTTCATTGTCGTCCGGGGATCCGTTACTTTTGTTTGATTTGGACACGGTCTTGCTCGATGAAAAGTTTCTAAAGGTTTTTAAAAGGAAGTTGGCGGAAAACGCTCAACGGTAACGTCGAGTTGATTAAATTTCTTTGTCATTGTGAAACTCTCTAAAAAAAAAGGAAAAAAAAAAAAAGAAAAGAAGGAGAGTAAACAGTGGAAGGAGCAGGCAAATGGACGGAGAATTTTATCTCTCGACGCTTTGGGTCTTGGCAAGACTAGAAGAAGAGCGTCGCAATCGAATTTTCAGTCAAACTTTTTTCTCGATCAAACAATAGCTTTGTCCCTGTTACGCGAAATTTCTATTTCTATCGATTCTACTTTTTTTCTTCTTCGTACACGAATTTTGTTCTTGGGAGAAAAGAAGATGAAAGATGAAGGATGAAGAGGAAAGAGAATTTTAATTTTGAAAAAAATTACCTGAGAGAATGTTAATTTGTTAGAGAAAGTTATACATAGATGATAATTACTAATGGTGCTGTGAAAAATTGAATCGAATTTTAACTTAAAAAAGATTCTGAAGAATTCCGACCAACACCTCTTTTTTTTTATATTTAGATAGCAACAATCGAGATAAATTCAAATATTAATAATTCGAAGATATTATGAAAATTATAAACACGAATACTGACAGAGGGAAGACGTATGATCGCCAAAATACAGGTAAAATTTACCCAATTTTTTTGTATTCCAATCTCTCGGCAACCATCCTATTTTTCGCTGCCTGTCAATGTAATGCATCGAACTGTTATCGAATTTATTATATCCCACGCTCTCGACGACATCTTTTACACCTTCCCTCGGGACGTGACAGTTTTTCGATCGCCGTTCGTACCCGTTTTCGCGTGTATGATTGATGAGAGGCATCGACGCGTTACGCGTTATAACATGTGCACGCGCAGTCACCGCGCCAATTCAACGGAGTCGCATTATTTTCATGGCCGTTCGACAATTCAAATCGATCGATTGGTCGTGATCGATTCGAGACCAATGATTCGCATAAATTCGATAAAATTTAAGATTTAGTTCCTAGATCGATATAAATAACTTGCGAAATAATAAATATTCGAAACGATCGAATTAGGAAGAGGAATTCGACCGGTCGATCTCGATGAAACGAGGGAGGGCGAAAATGAGGAACGAGCGTTTGGAAACGTAAAAGAACTTGAGAGTGCGATTAACTCGTGTTAACGTTACGTCAGGGTGAGTGAGGTATAGGTTAAATCGAATTTGGCAGAAGCAAAGATTGTTTGGGTACACAATTTGTGTCGATAGTGGTACTCGAATCGGTGGCGCCAGAATCGATAGGGTATTCTCTGGTACAATAATAGGAAAGTCGGTCGAGCCATTTGCGAGAAACACGCGTTCGTCTATGAATTGATTCTCCGGGAAATTTTTCATTTTTTCTCTCTTTTCTTCGTTCGTTTTCTCGATTCTTTTCTCTCTCTCTCTCTCTCTTTCTCTCTTTGACGCGTTTAGAGCAAGATTTTCAACAAGCTTTAAAGATATTATATACGATATACTTGGACAGGCCGCGTTTTATGCATATATCCTCTTCTGCTTTCTCGCCTTGAATATGCATCAGGGCTTTTTGCGCTCCTTTCTTAGCCCCGGCTTTTATTAATGCGTTGAAAGTTGCACGTTGCATGATTTTTATGCTGCATGCAAATGCGAACACTGTGGGTCAACAAATTATCTCTTTTTTCTTTTCGTATAATAGCCACCGAGATTGAATGTGCAGCAATGAAACGTTATGAAATCCATATTAATTCATGGTGAAAGCGATTAATTAGATTCTGGAATTCAGATTCTGGATCATTCTTTTGCAAATTAATTTAGGATAAAGGACACGTACCTCGATTTTAAAACGATGCAAGAACACGATATTTATCAAATTTTGTCGTCTGATCACAGATTCGCAGGCAATCGTGGGACAATAAATTAAATTAAATCCTAATCTTCGATTGCACGATTTGACCGAGGCGCGAAAAGTGTCGTCAATAAAGTTCGATTTTTCGATCGCATTCGATTCGAAAAATACACGTCAAGGATGCGTCACTGCGCGACTATGTGTCCCACGGATCCCAGAAACGATGTGGCCCGACGTGGGCAACGTAAAATTAATTGTTCCAGCCATCGTTGACTGACGGGGAGGCAGAGGCACTTGGCGAGGAAACCGAGGACAACCGTGCGAATTGGTCTGTTCCATTTCGTCGAATTGGATGGACAGGGGATCCGAAACTTCGTTACTTAGTCAAATTGTCGGGAATCAAGTTTTCCACGCGCGTGCACTTACGGAATCGGCGCATGGAAACGCGTTCAGGGTAACCGTGGAACGAGGTTAGGTGAACGAAAGGCGAAGGTTGCCTCGCAGAGAGAATTTCATTTCTTATCGATATCGACGAGTAATTTTTAATCCGGATAAATTTATTGCATTTATTCATCGTGCCATCTGTTGTATATACTTGTGTTGAGATGCGAGGTGCACGTACCGTTAACGAGGTTTTTTTTTTATATTCACTTTGTGCATCGAGTTAATGTATTTGTCAGGGTGATTTGCGTAAGAGAATTAAATTGATATGTCTCTACTTCGTTGAAAAAAAAAGGGAAAAATGCGTTTATTTTTAATGAACGAGAATTTAAAATTGAAAAGATTAATAGTTGAAGTAATAAATAAGTAATAGGACAAATAAAATGTAATAGAATGTTTGATCTTTTACTTTTAAACTATTTTTTATTGAAAATCTAATTTATTTGATATAAAAAAAAATATGAGAAGAAATTAAAAATTTTATTACCAAAATCCACTCATTATTGATCGTTGATCGTCGAGAAACAAGAGCCTTAGATTTTCCAATGGTATTTACAGTGTGAAAATTATGAATGGGCAACCCAGTGACCTACATTTTTTCCTGGAAATGTGCACTGCGTTTTTCTAGGAATCGCGTCTATTTTGCCTGGAATTTGAGATAGGTCAGTAAAATGAGAGGTCTGATTAAGGATGGAAATAATAAACGATTAAAAATTACCTTTTTCTTTACACGACCACATATCTATGTAATAACGAAAAATATGGAATATTCCCTCATGAGTCATAGTCATTTTACTACTGAAATCCAGATTAAGATAGTTGAAACCGGATGACACGAGGTTTAACTTCGTAGTTCTGTACATTTGTTAGATCTACATGATGCGTGTACTATCTATCCTATATATCTTTGCATGTAAAGGGACAAGCGATTGCTCCTATGCTACATCAGATTGTAAACCTCTATGTAAAGATCGATTACAGGGAGATCTGTATTCCATAGCTTATCTTCCTTTCTACAAGCCGAATAGAAGTAAAATTTAGAATAAAAATTTTTGGAAAAAAAAAAAACAACTTTTGAACGAAGAATGCGATTTCGTGTTTAAATTTTATAACTCTCGTTATTTTCATTCGAAATTTCGAACGAATAAAAAACAAAAAAAAAAAGTTTCTTTTACAAGGAAACAAAAAAATTTCAATTATTACTTCACCCTACCTGAGATATTAATTTTCCTTCAATCTCTCGCAAAAGATTCATACTTAGATCCAAGTTAAAGTTGCAAGATCCAAAATCACTGTTTTATTAACGTTATTAAATCTTCCTCTTCCAGCGTGCCGCGTAAACTCTTAAATCATTCTCTGCTACCTTAAGAAGTCTTGTAACGTTGTACTACGTTAATGGATGGCCCGGAACATAGATACGGTGCTATCTTGGCCGAATTAATTTAGCGTCATTAATTTTGAACGTTATTAAATATTTCCTACATCGTGTAACTGTGCGGCGAAAAAATCAGAAAATATTTTGGAAAGATACGTACGTTATAATTCGGGCAAAAGGAAATGCAATTCTGTAACTTAAGATAAATATCTTGGTACTTTTATACCTCTCTCGTTTATTTTTCATATATTATATACGATACGCATCCAGCAAAAGTTTTATCATTTGTATTACCGTTTTTATAGTAGTAAGTACAATTTATCCTGTGTTACATAAAAATAAATCTTTGGATATTTCTTTTATTTCTTTTATTATTACCCCTTTTAATGTTCTATATAAATTTTTTTGAAAATGCTCGAGATAAAATGTTAAAAGAGCAAAGAGAATATAAATCAATTCCTTTTTTTTTCAATATTAGAAAGAAATTATGTAAATTTATTGGAAAATTGAAAAATATTTTACAGGAATTATTTTTGTTCTTGGAATATACAAGAGATAAAATTTCTAAGAACTCGATATAATAAAAAAATATAATATCTGTATTATATAATTAGTATTTTTTTTTTT
>NW_006263426.1:1028155-1034347 GCF_000469605.1 Apis dorsata
TTACAAATTCCGGATTTTCTTGTAACTTTAGATCTCCCTTATTAGAAAATCCTTTCAGAAGAAATTTCTCGGGAATAAAATTTGCCTGAATAACGTAATTTTACTAACGTAAAAGCATCTATCCTTAAATGTTTCCTGCAAAAACATTGATAGAACGATTCAAAAGTTTTCAACACTTCTCCATCTCGAAGAGTAATCAATTTTTAAAAAACTTAACTTACAAAAATTAAAAAAATAAAAACTTTCTTAACATTTCTTAACAATAATTATATAAAAACTAATCCATTATTAGACAAGTAATAAATAATCAACAAGTAATAAATATATCAAATTTATAAATTTTATAATAATAATCCATCCAATAGGATGACGCAACTTTCATTAACATTTTATAAACAAATTTCACGTTTTCTCGCATTCGAATTCCATTTTCGATGTCGAGAATACGCAAATATTGATATAATAGCGCGCAGATTGCAAATTTTAATATACACAGTGTACACAATCGAGAACGAACTTGCATGAATTGGAACAGAACGTATGGAAATGCTCCTGAATCTGGCGTGACTCTGACTTGAAGATGCAGTTCGAACAGTTGTTGGTTCTCGTTCTCGGCGAAAAAAAGGATGAGACGATGGAGGAAACAACAGGGATTACAATTGCCAGAGGGGCGAACCATTGTGTTCGCGTACTTTGTTGTTCATTAGAGTCGAACAGTGGCGAAGATTCGTTCGTGAAGTTAAAGAGAACGATTCAACAAAGAGTCCTTTTCCCCTGGACCAATACCTGGCTTTATCGTCCCACTTATCGTTTTCAATGTGCAAGAAGTGCATAACAGATCTTTTGATAGAAGAGAACAATTAAAATCGCGTTACCCGCGAGACATTTTGCATTTTCTTTTCTCTTTTTATGTGATACGTGAGTATATAATTTAAACGTGCGAGTTAATATTGAGAATTGAATTTTGGGAAAACTTATTTATTTGGAATGTTTTGTGAAAGTTCGATTTGTTAGGAAGAATTATTTATAACGTGACATATATTTAAGGAAACTGTTCTCTTCTTTTTTTCGAATCAGTGTACGTTTATGTATGTTTACGTTGTTTGAAGTTTCATCTTCATCATCCATTGAAACACTTTGCGATAAAAATATGAATTGTATGTATACAGTATGTGTGATTTATTTGAAAATTCTTTATTTCCAGAAATAAATTTCTATTTAAAAATACAAAATGGGCCTCTTTAAATCATTTCAAGATTATTTCAAATTCAAATAAATATCATACTCGACACTTTACAACATTTGTTTCAATTCTATATTAAAATTTTAATTTCGAAAATATACATAATATTAGTACATATATATATATATATATTATTACGTGTACATATATTTTAGTGTTCTTATATAAAAATTTGAAAACATTTTCATTTTATTGGATATTTCACTATTGTTCCGAATAAGAATAATCTGAAGCTCCTTTAAATCGAATATCCAAGAGGCTAGTTACTCGAAGGCGAGTAGGTGAAAAAGCAGGCAGACGTGAACAAAATGAGGTCGAGATGATAGAATTACGATGAAAGGGATCCCTGTCCATACGTCAAGTCGGATAATACATATTTATCCAACCTATGGTTTTTTTCCCCTTCCCTTCCATCCCGCTCGAGAATGTCCATTGCAAGAAAGTCTTCCTCCTGTCTGTCATATTAACCAACCATTAATTCATTCGTCAACGACGAATTATACACGCGTAAATTATAAACGTCTGTCTATTAACCTTCCCGTTAAATACCGTCGCATAACCGTGGAAACTTTATAAATTTCGCCAATTTTCAATTTTTATGAACAATGTCCGCCGTCATTCAAACATTCGAACATTATTTTCTACACGCGTGCAACAATTCCAACATTCAGTTTCAACAACATTTGTCGAAATAAAATTCGTTGAAATAGCAGAATCTCGAGGGAGGAAACGCAATAAATGAATCCTGTATTAAATATCGATTTCATTATATCACGGATTGAACGATCGGTTTCAACTTATCCATCTTGAAATTCCCTTTAGAGTCATTATAATTCTCGTCCCGATCCGTGAGCCGGTTATCCTGTTAGTTTTCGAGGAGCAGCTGCGCGAAGAAATTACGGGAGAGCGGAAGGAAGACAGTTTCGAGCGCAGAATGGGAAGTGGAGCGTCGCTTGGGGCGTTTCTTCTCTCTCTCTCTCTCTCTCTCTCTCTCTCTCTCTCTCTCTCTCTCTCNTGCAATTGAAATTGCAGTGTACGAAAAATAACGAGATCTGTCGGGGGCAGACTCTGCGAATGCAATAACGCGACGATTCCTCGATTCGTCGATTCCCTGCTGATGCTTTTAAAAACGGAAACGGAGTCGAAGGAACGAGAGGGATGCTAGTTTTAAGTGTATGAAAATATTGAATATTGAATAAGGGAGTGGTGCATTCTGTTTTCGTCCGATTTATTTGCTCCTTTGTTTTCGTGGGATGTGATGAAAAATTGAGAATCGATGAGAATGTTCTTTTATTCGTGAATTTTTGGGTGTTAGAGAGTTCAGAGTTAATGATTTATGATAGGAATGTCGATATATTATTCAAATAAACGATTATTCGAATATAGGGGTATATATATATTTAAATTAATGTATAATGTAATAATGTTTGTTACAGTTGAACGAATAATTGACGTTTTATTATAAATTCAATAAATAGAAAATTTAGTTATATTAATAATATTAATTTAACTTAAAAAATGTAAAAATAAACAGAATTGTTCCTTTTTTAAGATATTAATTACGAACAACGAATTTTTCTTATTCTCAATTCTCAATTCTCCAATATATATTTGTTCTCATTTAACGATTTTTAAAAGAATTCTTAAATTTAACTTAAAATTAAAAATTTTAATCTTTCATTTAATTTATTGACTACTAAGAGATATAGGTGTATCGTGCATTTTAATTTGAATTTCTAATAAATTGATAATTGGCAAGATCATCTTATTTTGCCACGAAACAGCTGCAAAATTTGTATCTTCATTCAGAACCAGTAAAGATATTGGGTTAGTTTTTTGCTCTCATACTTTTTGTTCAAAGAATCGAATACTCTAGTTTCGTGATACTATTTCTAATTCTATTCTTTCTTTTTCCTTCTAAAATTCCGTTTGAGATTTTTTATAGACATGTGACTGGTGAAATACGATGTAACATATGTAAAAAAATTTAATTTTGAAATTCAAGGTCAAGGATAATTTTATGGTAATTCTTTTTTTCAACAGATCTTCGTCGATCTAAAAGTGTAAAACACGCCTGTGGCAATCGGGATACAACATTTCTTTCTACCGTACATTGTTTCTAACACATAAAAGGTGAATTCTTAAGCGCAGAAATAGCTTCAGTTCTTACAATTTCTTTTTGTGAAAGTAAGAATGCGATCAAAAGAATATTGGATAATTCTTTGAAGTATTGTACTTTTAAAAAGAGTTCAGAAATAATCTTTTGTCTCAGTTTAAAAATGTAAGAACGTAACTCGAAACAATCTCAACCAAGTTAATCAGTAAATAAAACGTTTTAAAATAAAACTAGATTTATCTTAACTTTTATTTATTTGTCATATCATATTTTGTATTTTTATTATTATTTATATTATTTCTTTTAATTCGTGACGTTTATTTTAATCTGCAAAAAGAAAATTATTTTATTTTCTCATAAAAATCTAATTTATCAATAAATATTATTTCTGCATTTATTTAAAATGAGATCAAATTAAGTCTATTTGATAAAAATATCTGTCTTTCAATTTTTCAAAATATACAAAATTCCAAAACTCTCGTTTTATATCGTACAAATCACTAATTTTTAATTATAAAAAATTTCTTGAAAATCGTACATCACATATAATTTTTTATTTTTAAAATTTAATCTTTGATCCCATCCTTCTTTTCAACGCTACATTTTCTTTCAATAAGAACAAATTCAAGACATAAAGCGTGAGAAAGAAAAAAATGTAATAACACGCATAAATATGCAATCGTAAGATTGCACAACAAACGCGCGGAAATATCTGGAAAGTTGTTTATAGCCGATGATGGATACACGCGTGAAAAACAGAACGATAAAGCTCGTTCAAAGTTTCAGAGAAAAGAAGGAAGCGAAAAATTGAAACAACGCTTTTCAACGTTCTTTCGTCGAAAGTTTACGTGTAACTTTCTCTCGGCGGATAAGCGTTTCGTTATTCTAGGGGAAAAATGCGTTATAAAGTTGGAAACATCGAAATTGCTGCTCCAAATCTCCGTGGAACAATATTTCGTAGCTTTTTGCAACCTTCCTTTCTCACTATTGCTTTCAATCGACGACGTTTCACGTTTTCGTTTATTTATCATGTAACCTAACTTAACCTAAGTTAATGCGTGCGTTTGAGCGCGTGTTGGAAATACGCCTTGACTCGATAAAACCTTGCATCTCTTCGCGTCGCAATCTGTCGTGCAGAGAGGATTATGAATGTCGGAGCGTAAAAAGTCGTCCATTCGAGAAATTGTGTTATTTCCGGAGAATTAACTTATTAAAGGAGGAGTTTAGTGAAATGGAACGAATAAAAAAGAAATAGGGAGAATGGTAAATAAGAGAGGATAATAGGAAGGCAGGAAATAAAGTTGACCGTGAATATCTTTGTACATCTTAAACGAATTTAAAAGAGAGAAGTTGCGATATCAAATTAAAAAATGCTTTATTTTCTGAATGATGAAACTTTCTCAGTATGATAGAATATCATTCTGAGAGGATTCGATTTTAGAGTTTCTTAAATGTAATTTTGTAATAATTCTAATTTTATAAAATATTCTACGACAAAATTGTATAAAATCCTCAAAAAGAAAAGAATGAGATTTCGAAATTTTCTTTCAAAAGAATTATTCTTAATCTTCGTAATATTCGTAAGATTAGAAATTTTAAATTAGATGAAATTTCCTTAAAAATAAAATAGTATGAAGGCTATATTTTGCGAAAAAAATATAAGAAAAAAATATAAATATATGTTGAATATATATATTGTATAGTGAAATAGTGATGTGAGATAGTATAAATATAACTGAATGGAATATAACGACAGAAAAATGATACACGAGAAATATCGAAACAATATCGAAACCGCAGATTCGTCGAGTTAAAACCATCGAATGTTGTTCACAACGAGGATGACATGATGAACGATAACATTCGAGGTTGGATACACACTATTAAAACAGTATCGTGAAAGTTACAGTATAGTAAAAGAGGAGCAATTTAAAATTTTACTAGCATTTCGTAACAGTAAACTTATTAGTTTTTACTATCTATTTGGTTGGTAGAGAGATTTTTTTTCAAAATTTTTGTTCAGAATTTAAAGGTTTTAAATTTTCAATATCTTTTTATTATTCTATAATAACATATTGACTTTTATATTGAAACTTTTAGTACATACATTTTTATACGTAATATAATTTTATTCATTTTAAATCTCTTTAATTCTTTTTTCTACAAAAAAATTAATGCATTATTTCCGCAAAATTTTCGCATATCTGTAAAATCACAACTGTATAATACACAATCCAAATACCATTCTGCATTTACTCGTTTACACAAATCCATTTTCAAAAATGAAACTACTGATAAGTTTCCAAAACGACTCTTGTCGATTTTTATTTTTCCTCCCATCCTCCTTTCTTTTCAACTTCAAGAACGACGTATTTTACTAACAACTACAAAAAAAAAAAAACAATAAAACACACAAGAAAGTAACAAAATTTCCAAATTCCTCGTGATCAAAATATTTGACAAGAATAATTCCTGCTTCTGATATCTCTTCAATTTTCCCCGTCATACTTCCTCTGTCTTCTTTCTTAAACAAACAGGGACTCCGGGATTCAGGCCTCCTTTTAATCGAGCAAGCATATTCGCCCCGCCGCATTTGAATATCGGTCGCGGTCGGTTGTTTCCTTCGCGCTCTCAGCAGCCTGTAACACCGAATCGATCACGACGTTTCCACAGAACTCGCCGCGGGGCCGCAATAGTTGCCCTGGTATCCGGTTCGAAACGCATCCACCAGCCAGCCGATTATTTCGAGACGTGGAAGCACCGTAAAAGCCTCGGGGTGAAGAGAGAGAGAGAGAGAGAGAGAGAGAGAGAGAGAGATAAAGAGAGAGAGAGA
>NW_006263426.1:1034491-1038994 GCF_000469605.1 Apis dorsata
GATCGTAGCCGTGTATCGCGTGTATTTTCTATTTACACCTCGGCGAGATATCGGATGCGGCGCAAAATCAGGGCCACAATGTTTTATGGAAATTTATGTCTTCTACGTTGCGACTATGTTTTCGTATCGAGACCGAAAGTCGGCGGGCTGAGCCTCCGGGTAAATTATTCATCGCGACTTCTGCGAGTTCTCTTTAAATGAATTAAAGAGATTCCCGGCCTTATTAATTATTATATATCCTCTTTCGTTTCGTAATGACAAATTTAATTGTGCTTAAAAATGGATCCAGGAGGATTAATGTTGAATGTGAATGATCTTGCGAAAATGGCGCGTGAATATTAGCGACGATCGTTTAAGTTTGAATGTATTTATACGAAGAATATAATAATAGATGTTGGAATAATATTTAGGATATGAAAAAATTGTAATACGATGAAAATAATAGATAGAATAGATATACTATATCAGATGTATAGTTTCTTTCAATAAAATTTTTTGTTATTCCGAATTTAATGGTTAATCATCATGCTAGCATGTTATCATACAACGTGCTCATTAAATATGTAATGATATTAAATAGTAACTTTTATTATATTTATTTATCTCGTTTATTTACTTATCGCACACTTTCAAATAGCTTTCGAATAACTGCTCGTCGTAATTATTGTCGTAATAAAGGAATTAAAGTGGAAGGAAAATCAAATACTAAGTTCGTATTCTCTAGAAAATGGCGAAGGATTTTCATTCAGTTCCGGCGAGAATCCCCGGATAGAACGATAAAGAAGCAAACCAATTTTGCTAGTCCGTGATTAGCAGCTGGTTAAACCCTTCGCCAACCGACATCTTTCCTTTATGCGTATCAAATGGATTGTAAAATTCAATTTAACGGGCGGCCCGAATAATAGAAATTTCTCCGATCCATAAGACTTTCATCTTATCTTGTTAATGGTTGAATCCCATACCGTGGTCATTCTATTTATACGTTCCACGAATTTATTAATTGAACGCGAGTCTGGTTTTTCTATGTTTCAGTTGGCAGACTTGTACCGCATCGGGTCAGCCGGAAAACAAACGGCCGTTGATTTTTGCTGCGTCAGTCCCAGTCGTTTTCTATCCTGTTTTTCTCGGGGAGGACGATGGATCGTCGTGCTTCGAGATTCTGTAGAATAATCATTGTGTTTTCTTTCTTCCCTCCGAGTAAAGGGAAAACGATAAAAACTGTAAGAATTTTATTCCATTTACGTGTTTCTTTATCTTTTTCAAATCGGGATTCTCTTTCATTAAAAAAAAAAGAATTAAATGTTAATTTCGATAATAAAATATTGCAATGATAGATATATAAAAATGAAAATGAAATTCTTTGAATGAAGTTTTCCATAGAAATAATTTTGGTTAAAAATAATCGGTTTGCATTATTGCATGTTAAACATATGTATTAAAAATAAACGGATTACCTTTATTATTTTATAAATTTCTTTTCAATTTTGTTCTATAACAAATTCTAATATTTTTCCTACTTTGCTATTTCGTGTATTCATTGTAAAAATTTTTGTATATTACATTTTCAAAAAAAAAAGAGAATATAATTGTTTTAAATTTTCAAATTAATGAAAGGAATAATAAAATAAAGTTCTATGCACAAACTAAGATGAATGTAATCGTAAAATGTTTTACAACTATTACAATAACAGAAATTTATTATGATCTAATATATTATACTTAATTAATTCTTTCTTATTAAGTTTTATTCAGCGTTAAAAATTAATCAAAAGAAATGATGTAAATTTAATTATAAGAGACTGCTTTAATTGAATAAATTGTTTGAATTAATAATTGAGGTAAGTAAGACGCTTCACTCGAAGTTGAATACTTGGAACAGCTGTCTGTTAATCCTTGAATATCCATGCATTAATATCTTCCGAAGTGATAATCTATCGTCCATTTAGATAATCAACTGTTCGTCACAACTGTAGGTTATACCGATATACCTCAATGGAGCAATACCATTGTTATCTCTAGATTTGTTGGGAATTCATGGCTGATTGTACTATTATCCACGTTCCCCTAATCAAATCAATACAGAATAATTGATTCATACTCGAGTATTAATCATCGATTTATTAAAATCTTAATCATTTTCAAACCGACAAAATATTATTACTTCTTATTTCTAATCAATCAACACACAAATGTTATATTCTCACAAATAAGAACGATAAAGGTGAAGAAGATGAATCGAAAATATAATTTTAACACACTTCCAAGAACCATACCTTTAACAATTTTTTCTCAAAATTTATTTCAGAATTTATTACCATTATATTTATATCATCCCTTATACCATCATAGGTGGGATATGTCCACAGGTGGGAGTCACTTGCGTACTTTTATCTCCTCCTACGAGTCATTCGACACACCCTTGACACATAATTGTGTTCACTAACACATACTTATCATTTATGCTGTATTATCTTAACGTCCAATACCGAGATGATGAGTATAGACTGGAGCTTAATTCAGACAGCACTAACCAATCCATTAGTATACAAGGTGTTTAATATGTAATATCCATGATCGAAAGTGATTTTGTATACTTAATTGATCAATATGCTTATACCGTTAATACATAAGTATCGATTATCGATCAGTGTTTCAGGAATATATAAACACTCTATTAACCTATATAGCATATTTCAGTCTGTACATAACAATTGTTTCAAAATATCCACTACTGAGCAATCCTCTTCAATATTTTATTCACTGAATTTGTTTCGTTACATTGAAAAAATAGTTTCGAAAATCCGAGTGAAAAAAATTCAAATATATTTTCTCTCTATTAAAATTTCGACAAATAATATCATCCCTTCCTGATTGCATTTGCATCAGGCAGCCATTACCGATTAACCGGTCGAATGAAGCGAACCCTGGCGGCCATGGTAGTTAAGTAGGCGATGTAAAAGCTACTCGGTTTAATTTGCCGCGCTTTCAAGATTAGGCTGTTTAATCCTCTTAATTCCCGTTTACGAGGAGGCCGTGCAGCTTTTCCAGAAGGGAAAACGTGGTGAACGACAGCTTTGAAAAATTGAACGCTCCATCCGAAATTCTGCATCCTGTATCGCTATCTTTCTTTTTTTTTTTTCTTCCATTTCATGGGTTCGTATTTCGCGAAAGCTCATCCAGTTATTCGTCAATTTTTAACACGACGTTCGTTCTCGAAGGAATCGCGCAATAAACGTCACAACTGATACTTTTCTCCCGCGCTTTTTCGTTTCATAACAGCGAGACGGAATAATGAAATACGGAATAATGAAACAATTTGCGGCGCAATGTGAATTATAGAGTGTAATTATCAAGATAAATAGAAAAATATAAATGAAAGTAAAAGATGATACAAATGTATTGCACGTTTTGATTATTCGTGTTATCTTTTCGTTGGGTTGCAATTTTTAAGAATCGTGGCTATAGGATTTTTTAATTGTGATATTTTCCCCTTTTGAATTTTTAATTTAATTTCTGATGTTGTTTGTCGGAAAGGTTGAACATTTAAAACATTTTTCATCAAGTACGTGAAAATATTCATTTTCATGGAGGAGGATATTTATCTCATTATCTTGATGTTTGTTTTACACCACGATTTCTATTAAAAGAAAAGGAATTGATATTCCCTTCAAATATTTAAAATTTTTTATCAAAAATTCACAGTCTCTTCGATTAGATTGTTCTATCCAATTTCAAATAAAATTTAATCCGAACGATATTTTTTCAGTATTTTTGAATTTCGAGAAGAATTTTTTAACATGTATAGTGATATTAAACAACGTTTTAATTATATAAAAAATACGTGTATAATTAATCTATCTCGTTATTAAAATTTTATTATCCAAGATTTTTTTCTTTTCATCATCAAGAAGCAACACTTCTTTCAAATGAAAGAATGAAAATAAATTTTAAGAATACCAAATTTTATTAAACGAATTAACGAATCGAAGGAATATAAAAAGAAATATAAGATATAAAAATTAAAAATTCATCGATTCAAATCCTGCTTTTCTGTCATCAATTTTATTCAATTCGAATGTACAAAGCAAGCAATGAAATTTTCGTGTTGGTTTAATATTTTAAAACGACATTGGACGACTATCGAGTTCGGCCGAGAGAAACTGTCGATCCCGATGAAAAATATCTTTAAATAACGAGATTCGGTTTTGGACTGGGGTCAGAATCACCGTGAATGTTTTTTCTTTCTTTTTCTTCTTTTTTTTTCGGTGAAAGAGGATACCGATTGAATTAACGCGCCGTAAATCTGGCGAATTAAACGGCAAAGTTGAAAAGAATACGTTTTATGGGTTGATGAAATTAAAAGTAGGAGGGAGTGCAAAAATAATATCTTGCCGGTCGTGCCACTTCCTAGGTTAATTGCTCTCGACCCTTTTCGGTCGAAGCGACCTACTCCACCGTTCTTCTTTAAAAAAAAAAAAAAAAAAAAAAAAAAAAAAAAAAAAA
>NW_006263426.1:1039126-1049202 GCF_000469605.1 Apis dorsata
CGAAGAATTTCCACGCTCGAAGAGGATAAATACGTTATACGATCGATATCTCTTGACTCTCTCATGGTTCCGTTCTTGCGCGAGTTACCGACTATCTTAAGGAATTTAGTTTTCCATCGTGTCGTTTAATTTATTTATAGTATCCCAACGAAGTTTCGTGTTGGCCGCCATTTTGCATCTTAATTATAGATCAATAGTAGCTAAGAAGTATTACGTCGTAAATATTATTACGATGTTAAATTATTTAATAATTTTTAATATGTCAAGTTAGTTTTTAATTATCTGATAGTTATAATTATATTTTTAATATTCGTATAATTTTTTATCCAGTAATTCTATGGCGATTATGAGCAATTCTTATATCAATTCTATCGAAAGGTTAAAGAAATATCAAACATATGAATATTTAATAGACACTTCGAACTTATACTTTTAAACTTTGTTATTGAAAAAGCGAGATTCAATGTATGTTTTTTTGATTAAAATATTATTATAAAATATTATCGTTAATATTATTTTTCTTATAAATTATTATCCTCGATTAATTTATATTTCTATAATTTAAATCTTGTATAGAATCATACTATAAAATTTTATTCTTATTAATAGAATAATTTTATATTATAATTTCATAATCCGTTGATTTTATCTAAATTGAGAAAAGATAACAAAAGTTGTGATAACGAGATCATATATGTTTCGTGAATTTATTTATCAAAGATACGAGTCATCGATTGTAAAAAAATCAGTTTCAAGCGAACAAAACGTCCGAAAATAAAGATTCGAGCGATGTGGCTGTTTCAGTTCGACCGATTGTGTGGCTAAATGTATATATATGTGTATACTATACATGTGGCAAGGTATTTTTAAGAGTGATCACTATGTAGCGAGATTCGTACAACGATAACACGAAGCAGAGAGTATATCAAAAGTTTCAACAAACATTGAAATGGATCGACAAAAAAAAAAAACTATTGCAGAAAATTTAAATGCACGATTGCTCTTTTTGAATTATCTCTTTCGCTGAAAGAATAATTACCATTATTTATTTTTTATAAATTAAAATTATCTTTAATAGGTTTTCACATCTAAAATCAATATTGTTCATTTATTAAATTGTTGTTTGAAGCAAATTATTCTAAACTCATTTATACTTTAAATTGTTAATTTTTAATGCAACCAAATATTTTTATATCACGTTATATGATATATTTAAATATCACAAAATTTTTATTTCATATCGATTAATTTTCAAAATATTCAGAAAAATGGATATACTTCATCCCTCTTCTCGAGTTTGTTATTTTCATCATCCTTTAAAAAAATAAATTTGAAAAAATTTCAAAGAAAGATATACATTTCTTCCCCCTCTCCCCCTTTTCCAATTAAAATATTCTTATCGCGCGTAGAAAAATTCTCATTAAAATTTCTTTCTCAACTCGCGAGTCAAACCAGCAACATGTTCATCATTGTTGTTGCCAGATGTTTACTTCGCAAGATTAAAAACTACAGCGTTATTTATCCTACTCGAAATGAAAGTGCAACGTGTTCTTTGGCTGTTGTTTGCGTTCAAACACTGGCAAAGGTTCGGTTACCACGGGAAGGAAACGCATTTCGTGTCGAGATACAAATACCGAGAAAGTTAATAAAGCAATGTTCTTGGGAATAATAAGGTAAAAGAGTTGAATTTTGTTTCCCGGAAATTTAAAGTTCGCGAACCGATATCATATCTGATAGCAGTCAGATATTATCGATTCCAATTTTCCTGTGCACGAACCTTACGATCTTAACAATTAATTAACAGATAATAAAATATATTTGTCCTGAATGCAAAAGAGGAAAAATTATTCATAAATAAATTTCCCGATTAATTCTGTTCGCCAATTTGCTAATTACACGCCGTTGTTTTATGTGAACAACGTTACACAAAAGGATAATTTTCTCTTCTTTGTAAGAGATTTTGATTATCACGAGTGAGGAAATTTGATGTAAATGATTATTACCAATTTAATATTATTTAATATTATATAATTTTACGATGATATTTCAATATCGATCTCCTTCATTCGTGAAATATCATTAATAATCTGCTTATTATATATCTTATTAATTTTTGCGAAATTTTACCGTCAATATTCTATAATAAATAATACTTTTTTATCTTATATTAAATTTACTTAATTATTTAATTTAATTTAAGACTTTAATCTAACATTTCTACTTATAATTTGAATTAAAAATTTCTTAATTTTCTCTTCTTTTCTCATTTTTCAAAAAAATCTTTATATAACCTTACAGAAAGAATATATTTCCAATCACTAGAACGAAGTGTAACAGGATAAATAACGTAATTCAAATATTATAATACGACTTTCGACTTCACCATGATGTAACCGATCTTTCGAAGTTGAATACTCGTTGAAAGTACTTGATGAATGTGTTCTATATGTCGACATTTATCTATGTAGGCCTGCGTAGTTCCATATTGAGATATAACAATCTTCAAAATAGCATTTGAGAGAAGGACTTTCAATGAAGATTGACAGTGATGAAGTAACAAGTTCCGACCGGGGAAACCTGGAATTTACCAGTGAAGAGATTCTGCATCCACGTTTGGAATTTATAGTTTGAGCGTTGTAGTGCGTTTACGTAAAGAGGATTTGCTATTGAAATGCAATACATATGCGAGTGGACTGATAGTTCTTGCCTCTGTGTATCACTTTTGAACAAATGCGTAGCTATTGCGTATATACGATTCAATATAATAATGTTGTAGAGAAAATAGAAATCTTTTTTCTTTTTTTTCTTTTTCTGCTAATATTATAATTTTCTTCGTGTTATAATTGTTGGATCATGCAATTGAATTGCAGTTGAATTTTAACCGCGTGTTTTTCCGCTTTACTTTTTTTTTTTAAAAAGAGAAAGGGAAAAGCAGGAGAAATATTATAACACATTTAATGTGGATAATGTGTAAATGCGCGTGTCACGAGTTTTTCCTTCAAAAAATATAAAAGAATTCTCTTTTTTTGCAAACATGTTCACATACGAATTTTGCCGCATTTAGCACGCACAGTTATTTCCTTTGAATTTTGTTGCATTCTTTGCCGTTTTATAATATTTTATTTTAGAAAAAATCGATATTCTAAGATGCTCTCCGATCTTTAATAAACATTAAATATGTTAAAATTCAATCGACAATTTAACTAAACTGATTATACTTCTTCTCTAACTTTTATTTTTCACTTACTACTTTTCGTTACTCCCAAACTCTAATTTCAATCAACTTTAACAGTATTAATTGGATATATATATGACACGTATTCTTATTTGCAACGTTTTAAAACATTTAAAATATCGTAATATAGAAAAACAAAAAAAAATAAATATACAAAATTTCTTCTTTACCAAATAATTAATAATATTCAATCATTTCATCAATCATTTTTAAAATGAAATTACTGAATCTAAATCTCTCTTCTTCGCGATAACGTCTTGAAATCATTCCCTCACGCAAACTGAACGAAACGTGAACAGATCAATTGACTAATGGGCCACGTTTCCACGAAATCGCAATACAATTATGACGATCGTCGATTCCGAATGGTGGCGCAGTTACTTGAACTTGCGCTCCGCCTCAATTCACGCGTTCAAACCGCACGACATGTGTATATACAAACACCGTGTGTTATCCGTTCACAACGTGGGATCCACTCGAGGAGAAGCTTCGATGGAGAAACGAAAGACGAGGATCCACCTCGAAACATCGAGAATTTCGCGATACGATACTTTCATGCTTCGTACGTTGGTTAAAGTTGGTAAGCACGACACTCAACAGGTTACGCCTATGGTGTATCGAGAATCAATTTTTCGTTTCGTTCGATGATCGAGTTCTTTCGACCTCGTCGACGTCGAAATAAATTTCGCTTCGATGGAAACGAGACGTTTGTAGATTATACGAAAGACGAAATTGGAATACACGGATGTGTTGCTACTTCTCGTAGATATCGCGGATGAAAAACGTGGATTCACTTCACACAGGTTTTATCAGAATCACGAAGGTTAAGGATCGTGTGTAGATTGGATCCGATAAAGAGTTCTTGTGTACTCGAGATTAGATTCGACTTCAAATTTCGATTTAATTCTTTGGATCGAATATTTGGAATGCTTTGATTGGTAATAAGTGATTAGAAAATATATAATATATATTACTTAATTATAACGAATATATAATTATATATATTTAATTTAAATAACGAATATTTTTTTTTTATCATAATATTATATAAAATATATATATATAAAATATATAATATATATTATGATAAAAGAAATATTCGTTATTTAAATTAATTATATTTATAGAATATAAAAGATTATAATGTTGGTACGAATCTATAATATGGCCATTGATAATCTTCGTTTCCTTTTAAGTGAATCTCACTCACTGACTTGCAATTAATGTAACTTATTAAGTTATTACTTAGAAGAAGGAAACGAATTTATGAATATCTGTTTGAAATGGGGATGTCGCGCAAATTATAAATTCCGAGAGTTTCCAACTTGGAAGGTTCCAATTATTTTCGAACTTCCACAGTTATTTATTCTCTCGATAAAATTCCCCTCCTGCAATTTAATATACATATATTATATCCTTATTTAAACTTTCTCTTTAAAAAAAACTTTTGTTAATCTAAAAAAAAATATTATTTACCAAGTTTATTTTCTCCCGACTCTGCTTTCAATATGTAAATATAATTATTCTCCTCTGTTTCGTTATGAAAATTTAATATCATTATAGAAGCTCGTGATAACGCAAAAATATAATTATCATTAAATCATTAAATCCCTTTTATTTCTTCCTATTAATCCACCTTGACACACTTGAAAAAAACTTGAGTATTAAAAAAATTACCTTCCAAACAACGAACGATTCCATCTTGTTCCCGATGAACAAACCAATTAAATCAAATACCAAATTAATTTCCCGAAAAAAAAACCGGCGACTTCGCCAGCTGGAAATTATTCAAAGCCGCAATTGAAAATAACTGGATGCAATTAAACAAGGGATCTCTTGCCGCCCTTCCACCCTTTCGAATCACCGGACGCGCCATTAAAGCGACAATCGTATTCACGTAGAGGGAAGAGGGGAGTGCGATTTCCAGCCTCCTTCTTTCCTTCTAAAATTTGCATAACAACTCGAAAATCCGAATATTTCGCCCCTTTCGTTAAACGAGCGAAAAGGATCATAAATGTACACATTGGATTTTTATCTCGCTCCCGACCGACGTTTCCAACCACTTGTCAACTCGCGTAAAATTGATCTCGAATTATGTAAGCGATCCGTTAATTATTTCCATTCACCTTTGGGTGGAACCTTTCATTTGGGATCGATGAAATCCCCGCCATTAAGATCTTCCGCTATCCGACCGATTTAAATCCGATAACTTCCAAATGAAATATCTGCGACGTGATCTAGAAGTGGGATGATCAAGAAGAAGAAGAAGAAGAAAGAGAAAGAGAAAAAGGAGGAGAAAGAGGAGGAGGAGTTGTGAATATGAATTTATGATGGATAGAAAACTTGTCGGACACTCGGTATGGAAATCATCCCCCGCGAGATAAATTCGAGGTATCAAATTCGAATTAAGTGGTTGTACCCTTGTGGAAGGGTATACAGCAATGTGCGCGATTTTAGCAAACGGGACGCTGTTTGATTTGAAATTCATATTACGCGTTACCTCGTATTAGTCATGCTCTTTCCATCTTTTCTCTTTCTCTCTCTCTCTCTCTCTTACTGATGGTCAAAGAGGGTCTGAGTCGTTGAAACGATGCTCGTTTTACGAATGTGAATTGGTATTCGAGATTTTCTACAAAGAACGTGTGAATCGATTGTTCTGAATTGATACGTTGGAAATTAATGGGAGTTTTATGATGAAGGGGAAAGAAAATATGATATCTCGTCTCGGTTTGAGGATCGGTTCTCGCAATGAATTCTGATCTCTGATTCAGAGTTCGAATCATGTTCTCGTTTTAATGCTCTGATGCCGATTTTTCGATAAATCGATGATATATGGGAGAAGAAAGGATCATTAGATCGGTAGAATAAATATTTATATATTTTATGAAATATTTAAAAATATGGAGATATAATGGTATACGTTTTGGAAAAAGACGAATGGATGAATTGTTTGTCCCGAGAAATTAAATCGAAATCTGTTGTCGAAGAGAAGTTTGTTTTGTTTGGAATAAAGTTCAAAAAGGAAGGGAAGTTAAGGAAGTTAAGAAAGATACGATAATTGGAAAATTAACTTATTAAAAGGCCATCCGAGGCAATATAATTAATATAAGAAGAAACTTAAGCTTGTTCCATAACGACAAGAGATTTAATGAACGTAATAACCAATGCTTCGTGATTTATACGAGATTTCATTTCCTTCTTTGCATCAGTTTTACTAATTGTTTTTAAGAGATAGAACAATTAAATAATAGGAAATGATTATTTTATTATTTCGAATGTTATTTGACGGTTGTAATTATTATTCGATAGTTGAAGAGAAATCTTATCAACATTATCTTATCATTATTCAATTCAAATTCTACAATATTCTTCATATTTCTCACTATTTTACAATTTATATCGCACATTAACATCTCTTCGTAATTTCGTAATTTTTATAAAATTGCAATACTGATACAAGCGTAATAATAAGAAAATATATTAATAAGAAAATAAACTTTGTAACGTAATAATAATTCACGTAATCCACGAAATTAAAAATTAATTTAAAAAAATCAAATATATCTAATAAAGAAAACAACAAAATTTATTTTTCTCTATTGAAATCATAACGAAAAAAAAAAAAAAAACTAGAAAAGCTAATATTTTCCCAAAATTTCAATACTTCCTATGTACAACGAAATCAGTCGAATTTCACCGAGAAAATAAAAACCCCGAGCAAATCGATCCCTGGTTGGAGAAAACCACTCTCCTCGGTATTTTAATTAAAACTATCCCCGAATTAATTCGCCAGGCACAAACCGCAGGAAGTAAAGAAACTCGCGAAATTCGTCGAATGGCTAGCTCGTCGATTATCCGCGTAAGACGATAAAACCGCGGAACGATTCTAACTTTTTCGAGAAATTGGCGCGAAAAATATTTTCTGCGCGAACTCGTTGGAGGAGCATAATTAAATCGGGCAAGGATTTGAAAAAATAAAGGAAGAAACTTGAACGATTTTTTTTGGGTGATGGAAAAAATAGGAGGGTATCTCTGTTCACGTTTATTGTACATTTCCAACCCAATTCGCTCGCGAGGAAGAATTCTAATTTGTATCAGCAATAGCGGACAACGTATATTTCTTTGGGAACGATCGCGTTTAATAACAAAACGATACTGGGGACGATCGATGAATCGATCTTCTCCATTGGTTTCCTGCGATTAGGTTAATCTGATGCGTACGAAACGTTGGACGATTATGGTGAATTTTTTATTTTTAGAGAAACAAGGAGGATTGCGTTGATAGTGCAAAAAAGTCGAGTTTTTTTAGGGAGAAGGGAGGGATAAGGGAAAAGTAAAGGAAATTTTTTGGATTTTGGCGAATAATTTTCAAGATGAGGAATGGTTTTTGTTACGGTAATTTTTTATTTCTAATGAAAAACAGGGTTGTAATTGCGTTGGCGGTGCAAAAAGATTCAGTTCTTTTTTTGCAGGAGAGATAGAAAATTTCTTTGAAGAAGAACGCGTTTTTAGAGGTAAGAGAAAAATAGTGGAAATTTTTTGGATTTTGATAAATGATTTCTGAAGTAAAAAATATATATATAATCCTATTAATTTTATCAATTTTTTACATTGGAAATTTTATTTTTAAAAAAAAGTTATGAGTAAATAATTTTGTTTCTCCAAAATTATTTCTATTTTCTGTTAATGAATAATGATTTTTGAGAGATGTTTTAAATGCTCTATTAACATGACGCATAATACACTCTTGATTCCATTTATTTAATTCGCCAGTATCGTAAACGTCATTTGCAATGAATAGAACTTGTGAATTTTTATGAAATACATTGATTTGCGGAAATTTAAGCGAATATCTATCATTTTGAATATTTATTATCTCTATAAGAAGATGAATTCACGAAAAGAATTGAATATGCTAAAAACTATTAACTTTTTAACGATTCTATTTCCAAGTAATTTGTTTTCAATTCCATACCTCGAATAGAAACATTTAAAATATATCAAGATAATGTTAAAAAGTGATATAAATCAATAATAACGGTGACATCTGCTATTCAACTGTATCGAAGTTTAATCGATGACAAAGCTTTGGAATAATATATTTTCTTTGAATAATAATAAAAAAAAAAAACAAATTGTAATAAATAGTATTTGAAAAATAATAAAAATACTTTCATAAAGATTACGTAAGAAAGAACAAAAAGAACAACAATTAAATAAAATTATGAATAAAAAAAACTAATTGCTATCTGTTTGCAAGTATGATTGCGAGATTATTTTTTTAAATTTTAACTTTAAATAACTCATATTTTCTTAAATACATTCTTCATTAATGAAAATATTATACAATTACATTAATTAAAATTTTCATTCGTGTAAACTTCAAGAAAGAAAGATTTAATCAAAAAGTGAAAAGAATTAAAAAAAAAAAATTGAAGTAAAAGAAAAAAGTATTCTATAAATAACTCATGCTTAAAAAATGTGTTTCAATTTTCATTCTTGAGAAGAGAAACTAATTTACCCTTATTCACAAACTTTTCAAACACCTATATCTATATTTATCACGAGTCTTTTCCTTCTAATCGACGAATTGTATCATTCACATGAATCACACATACTTTTCGAATCTCGGATGCAATAATTGCGCGCGGAATCGAGAGACGAAGGAGAATAGGTGGCCGAGAAAATTGAATTCCCGAGTTTTATGAAAAATTTATCGAAAGACGACAAACTAGGCGAGTATGAAGTCGCATAAATTTCCATCTTTCTTTCCTCGTTCTACCCAAACCTATACCAAACTTGGTCTTTGCGTTCCGCCAAGTCTTTCCAAACTTTTGTCAAGCTCGCAATACCTCGTCGAACTTTCTCCGTTCCAAGAATTTTATCGCAAAACCATATATATACGAATATATTTATTTATTTATCTCAACGTACGTGTGAAATAACATTTCGTAATCTGTTATTACAAATATCGGATTAACCATCAGTTGAAAGAAAGATAAGATAAATTTATAAACACGATCATTCGATGGATTCGTCAATGCAATACTCCAAACTTCTTATACTTCGTTAATCTAGCTCAGGTAAACAAACTAACAGGTAAATTAACTTCCAAAGAAAAGAAGAAAAAGAAAAAAATAAATAAAAAAGAAACGCAAAGAAAGATAGATAGATGTAATAATAAAGACGATACCGATGGATTCGTGAGCACGAGCACAGCCGCCCTCAGGTGCTTCAGGTTGAGGGTCTGCGTGTCCTCCGCGTCCTCGGTCTCCTCCCTCATCAGCAACGAGGTGACTTCGAACGACGATTGCCTAGACTTGCCACCATCGTCTCTTCCCAATCTGGCGATCCTCGAACGATCATTGTCCCCCCTGCCAGCCTGCTCGTCGCAGCCAGCCTTCGAGAGATCCCGCGAAAAAGGGCATGCCATGTTGTCCTCGATGCGAATCCCTTTGCTCGAAGGGATCGAGGATATGAACAGCTCGGACAACTCTCTACAACTCTGTCACACGGTGGATAAGGATCGTTCGATTGGATGGCATCAAGTTAACAAACGGACACAACGCTCGCGTTACGCGGCACTCTCATGTTTATCAGCGATCAGCTGTGCAGTTGACACCGTCTCTGCCCTCCCTTCCTCTTCTTTCCGCCGCGTTTCTTCCTCCGCCACAATTGGCCAGTCGTTCAACCTTCAACGTTCCCCTCGCGGATTCTTCCTCTCTGTCCTGTCTGGTCCTCGTGTCGGCCAATCCACTCGCATCATTGCCCTTAGAGCTCGTGCCCGGTCAGACACCTGCCGCGACCACCGTCCACCCTCGTGCACCCTCGGGCAGCGATC
>NW_006263426.1:1049297-1049575 GCF_000469605.1 Apis dorsata
CCACGCTATCATTTCACCGATTCTCCAAACGGAATCCACCTATCATCCCCCACGTTATTTGTCCCACGTTAACCACGACGAAATCTTGCACTTGGAACAATACCAACCGGCGATGCTCGAACGATCAGTAACCTGGGTGCACGCGGTTACAAAACAGCAACCCCTTTGACTCAGCCGCGCCGCTTATCGCTCTCTTTTCCTCAGTCGCGGCACGCACTCGTCTTCCTCTCTCTTTCTCTCTTCCTCTTTTTCCCTCTCTATCTACCTCGTTCGATACG
>NW_006263426.1:1049622-1053462 GCF_000469605.1 Apis dorsata
TCGGACGAACATCCGGAACAACAAGAATCTTCACAATAGGCGTAAGTTTTCTTCTATTCCCACTCTTCCTTTCTCTTCTTTATACCCGGTCCGAGAACAAGGGAACAAGGATTGGAAGCCGGGTCGTGGTCGAATCACTTCTGTTATATCGGGGTAGGAGGAATGATTGGCGCGTGTTTCACCCGCGGCCAGCGTGTGTGTAATCACGGTGCACGATCGGTGGCCCACGATTAAGAAAGCACGCTACGTACACGGTGGCGTGTCGGAGCGCGTAGCGCCATACTAGTCGCGGATTGACCGAGGCGCAACGAGCAGCGCCGAGTTGGCTGTGGTTCGGGGGTGAGCGGCGCACCGGGTGGGGGGTGAACCGTTGGCGGGGTGAGCCGCCGAGGCGCCACGATGGACGGTGGTGGGAACGCCTGCGCGAGTTTTCAACCCCTCACGGGGAGCGAAGGTTGGACGGGGACAGAGAGTCAAGGGATGGAGGGAAAGGGGAGGAGAGGGAGGCTTTTTCCCTTTACTGGCAGCTCTTTCAACCGCAAACGAAAACCTGCTCCCTCTGCCCTACTTCCCTCCCAGCCTTCCTGCCTGTCTGCCAGCCAGCTCGCCTGTCACCGCTATCTCCCCCTTTTACCTCCCCCCCTGTTTCGCTCAGGATTTACGGAAATCTTTCCGTCTCCACTATTTTCGTGGTGGCCTGGTTCCGATTGGCGCGAGATTCGAAACCGATTGACAGCTTCGACTCCGGATGCCGGACGGGATTCGGGTTGGATACATTTTCTCGGGATACGTTTGACGATCGAACACGTGACGCGACGTAAGACGAGCTGGAGAAGGATAAGTAAGCGAGGAGACTATTTTAAGTCTTTAAATTTTAACCGATAGATGAAATTTGTCGATATTTTCATGTTGGGACTGTCGATTTGAAAATATGCCAAGGGGCGAGGAACATGAAATTTAATATTAATTTCAATGAAGGTAAGTGCTTTTTTTGTAATTATATGTCTAAAATTTGTCGTTTTAATTGGGGTTGGTAATTTTAGCGATGAATTTAATATAATTTCTGCATATTACAATTGAATTATATCGTATGAGTTTATAATGTCATTATACATATATGTTGATTTTATGTATGATTTTATCGTTATCAAGTTGGATAGTTTTTTTGCAGTGACCCGAAGAAAGTTGAATATATACTTGGCCATTTTCAATGTTTCATTAATAATTATTTCTAAATGTAATTATTATCAATTATATAACAATATATAATGAACAATATATATAATTATTTTCTTTCGATAATAAACGAAATAAATAAATATCATAAATATCAGAAAGTTATCAAACATCTCTGTGTGCTATATGAATTATAAATAATTACTTTTATGATGTAAATTATCATTTATTTTTCTCTCTTAATGAATTAAAATACAGACAAAAGTGATTCAATACACTATCTTCTCCTCTTTAACCCCATTGTTAGGTTCGTAATTGTAATTGCCTGTCTTCCCAACAAGCTCAATAAAAAGTTCATTCAGTACTTTCCAACATATATTTCAAAACGGACCAAACCAATTACAAAAAAGGAGAAATCTAATTTTGAGCAAAATCCAATACAAAAAAAAGAAGAAGAAAAAAGAAGGGGAAAAAAATTGCGCTAATTTAAGAACACAATTAAGTCGTAGAGATCCGAGCACAATAGAAATGTCTGACGTCCAGGAAACGTCTTTAAAAGGTCAGTGGAAAATTACTAGACGTCTTTAAAACGTTCTTAAGACATGTCTCAGCTATCTAGGCTATGTATCCTGGTGTTACATAAATGGTTTGTACTCCTTTCCGATGGAACTTTGTTAGCAGTGGAGAGCTTCTCTGATAAACAGCGCGAGCTTAACGCTTGAGGCTAGTATCGCAGTATCGGAAAATTTATCGCCAGCTGGTTCAGGGCCTAGATTCTTGGAAAATGGGATAGAAACGAATTTTGGAATTACAATTTGCAGTTTCTACAGTTTTCAAGGGAATCTGCTTAATCCCGTAATCTGATGATGCGGCGTATGAACAGATAGGTTTTCCCATTGCTCGACAAGGAATTCAATTTTTCAATCACGAATTATTCCACTTATATTGAATTATTTTTAATAAACCGAATATTTTATTTTTTAATATTCGCATATCGCGAACGATATAATTGCTTGGAGAAATTATTTACGATTAAACATTTTATTTCACGATTGTGAATTTCACTTTTAATATTCTCATTGTAACTGTACGCTCGATATTAACGTAGCAAAAAGGCAAGACTTGTATCGAGAAAAGAATAAATAATACTTTTACGTTATATACATAATATCGAAAAATATTAAATTACAAAATTTATATATTCTTTCTTATCATCTTCCTTAATCACATAAAAGAACTTTAGAATTAAATTTTTCAAATCTTACGCATTAAATATACATCTTTTAAACAATGTTACACCTTTCTTGAAATAAAAATTTAACGACACTCGTTATAACGTTACAAAATGTTTTCGTTCCATCCTATTTAACATCTTATAAGTTATTTCAGTATAATCTAAAAACACGACCAGTTCCCTAATTGTCTTCCTATTCGAGAGTTGAGTAAGAATATGCAAGAGAGATGAGTCGGTTGCGGGACGTGTAACAAAGGACACGAGAAAATTGACTCGCGAGGTACGTGCATGTAGGGCGAAAAAGAATTCGCGAATGTGTATTTGCCCTCCAGTATTTTCATATTTCACGCAGCCAAGGGGGAAAGTTTATTTAACAAACGTTGAGGAGGCCGTTGAATAGAATGGTGGAAAGAAATATACAGTGTGCAATCCTCTCTCTTTCTCTCTCTCTCTCTCTCTCTGTTTTTCCACAGTCTTCGCCTTTATCCTCTTTCAGATTTTCCGCTCTCTACCAGGAATCTTAAGGAGTATAATGTACGTGAAAGTAGCGGCTGTTCTTCGAAATGTGGGTCAGTGTGCTTCCATAAGTTTTAACATTTTGATTCATTACGCGGGAAGCACGAAATATCGAAGCACACGCTCGAATCGTTCTTTCAAGTTCCACGTTATCGTGATATTAAATATCGTGATAAAATTTTTGACAACGCGACTCGAAAGATGATACGTTATGAAGAGTGAGTCAGATTTTTCCAACTTTGTAATTGATCATTTCCGCTTTGTTAATTATTAGATGTTTTAAAAATATCTTTGCGGATGATGAAAGGGATAAATGCTTTAATGTCGGATGTTCTAATGAAGGTAAGTACGAGGTAGCTATTTTTTTTTACATTGTACGAGATAATGTGAATGTTAATAAAGCGGAGAATTAAAATATAAAATATAAAAATCGAATAAAAAAAATATTCACACGATTGCATAAATAAATAATGGAGAATGTTCGATAGCGCATTGTAATTAATATAATATTCTATTTGGTAACAAAAATTATATCAAATATTATTAAATATAATCTTATATATATTTTCGTATATATCATCTAATCGTCGAAAAATAAATCTTTTTTCCTAATACACACTGGAAATCGCATCGACAACTTCCTCCACTTTCGAAGAAGAAATTGTGAGCAACAACAGTTACTAAATCTGTTTCGACACGAATTAACTACACTTTCCTTTGTCCAGAAATAACCGCTCAAGAAGCCATTGATTGTCAAAGTTTTTATCAAATTGTTCGAAACTTCCTAACGCGGGACAGTCCGAAAGTAATAATACTTTCACCCTCTGTTCCTTTATCTTTTATGATCTCAATGTTCGAGAGTCCTCCTCGTCTCTCTCTCTCTCTCTCTCTCTCTCTCTCTCTCTCTCTCCTCT
>NW_006263426.1:1053642-1061984 GCF_000469605.1 Apis dorsata
TACACGTACTTTCTTTGCATTGTATACACTTAATGACGAGATTCACGAGCGGGAAGTTCATTTCGCTTGAAAGCAATGTCTTAAAACGACAGATTCTTTTGTAACTCTAATAACTCTGTTCCGCCTGCAGCGGGGCAAACCTTTATCCGAACGAGAAACGCTTCCTTTGTGTTCGAAACTCTTAACATTAAGGCCGAGAGAGGGTTAGCGAAATAAAAAAAAAAAAAAATAAAGTAAACGTGCTTAACGAATGAAAAAATAAATAAATAAATAAATAACTTACGAGGAGTAAATAAGGAGAAATTGGATAATTTAAATCAATCGATGTTATGGAATAAATTGTTATGTAACCGGTTTCACGAGAAGTCAAAAATTAACGATATTGCGAAGTTTGATTATTAGGGGTGTAATTGTAGAAAGTTTATGGGCAGGGTGTAATTAGCTTGGAACTTTCATTACGGTGTGCAAGTAGTAGCTATTTGACATTTTAACGCTCGATAAACATTTTCATCGCTTTGCACAACCCCCTCCCCCTCCCTCCTACTTCTGTTCAAGTTTATTAATAGAAGATATACTTGAGCTTATGGTTGATACATCGAAATGAATAATCGATTATTAGCTTATAAAGCTGAAAACTATATTCTTAATAAAATATCCCATCATATGAATCAATTTATTCGTTATAATTTCATTTTATTACTCGATTAAAATATATTATCATCGTAATTTTGAAAAACGATTAAAATGTTTAAAAATTAAGACATACTTTATCTTGTTCGTTATTAAACCAAAGCTAATCGAAAAATTATAATTATTTTCCAAGCAAACACAAAATTCAGAAAAATTGAAAATGGTAGTTATGTAACAATGAGTAATGAAACAATGAAACTTTCCTTCCAACAGAATGAGGAAATTTTCGAAAAATTATTATTTCTCGTGTAATTAAATTATTCTTAAAAATACAAGAGAATCGTGTTCCATAAATTCGATTATTTCAATACCAAATGTGTACTCTCCTCCCTAAAACTTCTTTTCCAACGCGAATGAAAAAAAATTCCAACTTTATTAAAACACAGTGTAGCCCATGATCGTAATCGATCGGTTGCATGCGTTGCACTTGCGGGATAATTTCGTGAAAATAGACGTAGACACACGCGTAGACACGTGTGTGATCGACGCGTTTCTGAATATTGTCATTGGAATTCCCCCGGGCGGTAGAAAAAGGAGAAAATGAAATAACTCGCGAAATAAAGGTGTACCTAATGCTTCACCGCCGCTAATGGAATTCTATGATGATCAAACAATTTTCAATAATGCGCAACGAGACGTGGCCGCAACTCGCTCGCCGCCTTCTCTAAAGTACTTAATTTCCTATTATCCACCTACGGACAACGGACAAATTGCACGGCTGTTTACGATGCTAGGCGAATTTCCCGAGCTATTCTTCTGTTTACGAGTACGTCGTGTCGGTATCAAGCTAAATTTACCGTATAATCCCTGCTCGGTAGTATATATATATATATGTATGACGTGGTTAAACGGGGATACCCTGCAATTTTTTGAGAGACGTTCAACATTGATGCTTACTTTTAAACGAGATGTATACTGAATTCAAAAGAAGTTGATATGCTGATAAGAAGTAGTTGCGTTGTTATTTTATGAGGAAAGAAAAAATATTTTTTTTATTTCCATAAATCTAATATATAAATATATTAACAAATAAAAGGAAGGAATTAAGAAAAATTGGAGAAGAATTTATAAATTATTATATAACGTAATATAATTTCCATTTACAAGGATATTATCAATTCAAATACGAAATTCTTTTCGTAAAAGAAAAGAAAGAAAAAAAAGATCATCTTGCTTTCAACTTATTCGTATCGAAACGCTTCTTTTCTACTCTATCAACTTACTTTGAGGACGACTGAACTGATTCTCGACACGTAGATACTTCTTTATCTGAGACAAGAAAGTAGGAAACAAAAGTAACGATATTTTCCTTTCAAAAGTGGAAACTTTTTAAGAATCTCGAGTATGAAGTTCGTGCGTTTATATAAAGATGCAGTTAAATCCAAAGGAAAGGCCGAGTAGATCGTGGAAGGAAGAGAAACGTGTGGCGTAGATGTTTCGGTCTCGTCGCGACAAATGGATTCGGATCAGATTCATTGTCTTATCAGAGGAATGTAATTTCTGAAACTTCGTGAACGTTCGTGCACGCTCGAAGACGTGGTAGTTTATCGCGGACGGGAATAAACAGAGTTGTAAATCGTTTTGAGAATTCTTCGGCAACGAGGCGTGACATCTTCGCCTCGTGTTTCTGTGTCACGTACGCCGTTATATACGTACGCTTGTACTACTTGAGAAAGAGAGAGCGCGGAGGCAGATCGATGCAGCCTAATTAGCGGTCACTAATTTTTACTTCTACTCAACCACCGAGATTGAAGATGCTGAAAAATGTGTTCTTATTTTAGAAAGTAACTTGATGCAAAATATCAAATAAATAAAAATATAAATTTTTAATAAATCTTAATGAATAATTTTAAAAAAATTGTATCTTGATGCAAAATATCATCAGATTATTAAATAAAAATATAAATTAATTTGATTTTTTAGAGATATAATTTAAATGATATACAAATAAATTATTTAATTAATTTTAATGATATTATACTTTTAAGAATGAAAGATAGATGAAAAAGTGAAAGCTATAATAGAAATTAAATTCGATGTGAAATTAAAAAATTCATCTCAAAGACAAATTGAATGAGTAATAATTTGACTGACACTGCTCAATTTGTTTTATTAAAAATTTCGAGCATAAAAATGTATTCCAACATTTTTATATTTGAATATCTTATAAAATATATATTACAAAATATATATTACAAAAATTTTATAAAATATATATTACAAAATTGATAAATTCAAATGTAGAAATTATCTTATTTTTGCATTACACAACGAATATTCGGGAAAGAACTTTCAAAGTTTTTTCGTAGTAGTTCTTTTTCCAACTTTTATATAATGACGAGACTCGAGGCACAAAAGAACTTGCCAAAATACTGCAAGTTCTCATTGAGAAGCAGATAAGATATCTCTCACAGGGGAAAAAGAAGGAAAATATTTGGTAAATAAAGGAACCGGATGTCAACGTGACAACAAAGGGTGGTTTTTAGACTCGCTGTCCGCGGTCTACTTGCAACATTAGATTAATGTTGTCAGTAAGTTTATTCGGATACATGTTGATGCTAATGGAATTTTGGGTCGGGTTCAAAGTTTGATACGAATTTATTATGGTTCGGTTATATGTATACCGTACTGTATGAAAATTTGATTACTGGTCGATAAAATTCGGTCGAATTCAATTTTCCTTTAACCCGGTGTTGTGATCAGAATTGAAATTAATGAACCATTTAATAAAAAATATGATTATCGAGAGATTTTAATTTTTGTCAACACGAGAAGATATATACTTTGTTTCTAGAACAATTAGTTTCTTGAACAACATTTATTGATTATATAAAATTTTACATTTTTATAATATTAGTTAGGTATTAGTTTAGAACTAGGATCTTAAATAAGACAGCAAAGATGGATGATTTAAAGTTGTTCAGTGGTTATGTGATTAATAGAGAAAACAATGGAAGAACAATGGAAGTGGCGTGGAGGAAGGTGCTTCGAATTAGGTCAACTATCACAAACCATATCTTACGTCCCTAAAATAAATGAATCGCGATGCAACGTACACGCGGGTCAAGTGATTCGCGGGAAAAAAATTTATTTAGTCGTTGGGAAAACTCTACCTGCTCCAAGTATTCCTACTAAAAATTTAATAATGAACTCTGTCTAGCACACCCTCTTTAATAAAGAATCGCTTAAGGCGAAATGGAAGAGAGAAACGTGAGGGTTTCCACACTACCGATTTGATCGCCCAAGGGTGATTTTCGTTGACAAAGGAACTGATTGATGTCCATAGAATAGAATAAAAAAGAATTATTCGCGTTTTGACTTTGTATAATAAGAATTTATAAAATTCCTTTGTCTTTTGTTGGCTAACTGGCACGTATGATAAATCAAATTTATTATAATTTCTGTTTACATTAGGAAAATGCTTCAGAAGATAATGGCTAATTTTTGGACTTAACTAAGAGATATTTCTTTGCGCTTTATAACTTTTCACTTTCTACTTTTTGGATAATAAATAATTGTGCATTTCTTGCAATTTTTCGAGTGTGTACGAAAATTTTTTTACTTATCTCTATCTTTTGATAATAAAATTTTCTCTACTAAAATTTCTGTTACACTTTCACTCATCATCTGAAAACTTCTCTATTTACCTCCATTACTTTTAGTATCACAATTACTCTACTCTATTATTTTTTGACACTAAAATTTCTATTATACTTTCACTCACTAAAGATAGAAATATCAATGATTAAAAAAAAAAAAATAATTTGCAATCCAATCGAAAACCAGAACAGAAGAAATTTATTCGTTCCAATGTAAAGCTTGTTAGTGGTACTTAATTTTTTCCATAGTTACGACGACGTATTATTTTAATTAAAAAATTAATATTTTAGGGAAATAGAAAGCTTCTGGAGGGTTCAGTACACGCGGCAAATACGAACTGGAGCAATAATCTCTGAGCAGAATGGAATAGTGGGAGAACGCGAGGTAAATGTAGAAATTTGCGGCCAACTAAATGGCGACACACAAGCTCGAGGATTTAATTGCATGGTCCTCACGCTTCTAGAAATCCTTTCCACGTATTCTATAAACTCGTATTTCGAGCAAGCTTGTCGTTTTGGAACCACGTATCTATGTTATTTCCGTGATAAAAAATGCAAATATAAAATAAAGTCGATAAAAGTTTTATTTTCGCACTCTCTATAAAAATGTTATTTTTATTACTTGAATTCATATGTCAGAAATTTCATTGTGAAATGTTGAAAAAAAAATGATATTATATTATTACTAATTTGTATTTAAATGTATTAATGCATAATAATGTAAATGTTATTATTAATTTTAATAAAATATTTTTAATAAAAACGATTTTTCATACAACACGAAAAATTTTTTGACTAACAGTATATCCATAATAATTGGATTACGAATTTCTATGCATTTATGAAAAATTTAAATATACAAAAAATGTATGTATAAAATACCTATTATAATGTATTTAAATTTTTCACACGAAATAAATTTTTCTCTTTAAATTCTCTATAAATATTTGCACAAATATTCAAAGTCTATTAACACTTATACAAACGTAATATTCCCGCTTTCCATTTTTTCCTGCACGTTCTTATACGTAAAAATAATATTTTTCCATTCTCATATATTACGAAACACCTCGTAAAGATCTCGATAAAACGACTTTAAAAAGTTTCAAAACTGTATCTTACTCAACGAGGCCGGGAAAATGATAAAATATGTAGACTCTTGAGAGATTCGTGTTCATTTTTGAAAGTTCGTTTAAGATGTGATGAATCGTAGACGAGGGGCATTACCCAGGAGAATTATTAGCCATTGCATCGAATCTTCGACCACTACGTGAAAGGAAAAGATAGGAATATCGAGGAATCGAATGTCCTGGGATATTTGAACCCTTGATCTCGAATACCGTTATCAAAATGGCGGTACGTGATTCAGTATGGTTTACCAAAATGTGTTTTCGGTAAATTGACATAATGCGACACGATTTTCAACAAATGCTTTGAAAATTGAGGTGAATGCAAATTGAATGACGACGCGAGGAGAGGAATAAATTTTGTTTGAAATTTTGGAACCGAAAGGGAAGCGGTAATTTTCACACATTTGATGAAAATGTCATGAAAAACGAATCGAAAGGATTGAATATTTTTAATATTTGAACGAATTCGATTGGAACGAATTAAATAATTCATCCTCATGACAATTGAAAATAGAGTAAGATTTCATATATTCGTGTTGTAAGACGAAAATATAAAATTACAAATGGAGACAAATTACAGGAATAGTGGAAAAATGGGTCCCGGTGTTACGTTACATTTCTCCTGACACGTGAATAAATTGGATCTTTAACTCTTGCAGTGGACATGCACGATAAGAAATAAAGTTTGGTAGTTGTGAAAATGTCCATCGAACGATGACACGTACTTTTCATGGACGTTGTGAAATTTTCAAATTCTAATGGATACAAACGATGCAAATTTGCGTCGAGTGCATGGATATAACTTTCCATGAATCCGGTATATTCCGTGTCAAATGTATCGGTTAATGAAAATTGCATCAGGAACTCGTCGCAATAATGGCCGTCACGAAGAAATATCGATATCGGTGCACGCGTTTCACAGGAATAGTTATTTCTCGTCAAATAGAATACGATATGCCTTTTAATTTCTATCTTCTATTAAATCGGGTTGTCGCGTGTAGATTCCCGTATAAATTTCTCTCGCTAGTGTTTGATGTATTATAGATGAGTATACAAAATTTCCAAGAACATTCTGCGCTTCCGGATCGAAGAGCTTTCTGGATCGAAAGCTTCGTGAAATGAAATTGAAATATTGAAGATTGATAGATCACACGAGTCGATCGTTTTAATTATTTTTGCCTCGTTGAATGATTAAATCTTTTTGCAAATTTGAAGAAAGAATAGAAAGAAATTAAATATAGTCAGCCAAAAAGTTTAATCACTAATGGAAATAATTGAAACAGCACAAGAATACATTCATTTAAAGAATATGTAGAATATGAAATGTTCTTGAATATATATGTATAATGCATTAGTAGCATTATATCACTATAATTTATCGATGATAAGATAACATCATTATTTCAAATTTAATTTTCGTCGACGTATCTTCCATTAATCTTGATTTGAATAGAATTGCTTCTTAAATATTAATCATTCTCAACCTCGTGAGAAACAGTATATACCTTGGATATTCAGATAAATTTCAACGCATACCAACATCATAAAAAATTGTTGATACAAATATTCTTAAACATAGGATAACCTACTTGTAATTCTTTTCCTTTCGAGATATTATTTATATTTCGAAAAAGAAACTACAGAATTTGTAATCTTTTTCATTTCTTGTTCAATTTTTTCATAACAATATAACACTCAAAGATGAAATTTCCCTCGTGCCTAAGGATAATTCCTCCCAATTTTCTCAGACGCAATTATACTTAGTGAATTCATTACTCTGCAAAGATTATCGCCGTCCATTCGTATTTTATCCTTCTTCTCGAAAACTCTAATTCCATAATCTAGAGAGATTCGAAATACACAAGTGAAATAATCTCTCAATTTCTCCTGCAATTCAACGCAATTTCAAGCAGCAAACTTAAAAGGGAAGTAAAACTTAAAAAAATAAAATTCACCCTTTTATTACACCTTGTTTTTCTCACGAAATAACAAGAAATAACGCTCTCTTGAAAAATTCCTATCCCTCCTACTAACGAACGCATCAGAATAACTCGCGAGAGAGGTTGCTAACAAAAAAAAAACACCATTTTAACCTAAAAGGGAACATCTCTGTTTAAGAAATAACAGAGTTTCCCACGAGCAGTCCTCACCCGGGAAATTAACTCGTTGCGTTACGCGGGAGACGAGCTCGAAAACTCTAATCAGCCGCGTTCTGAGCGTAGGCACGTAGCGAAAGAGCTCCATTTCCGGTAGCCAGTGCTTCGCTTCTTTCATCCGTCACCCAGATGGCGTTGGAATAGCGCGAAAGCCTTCAAACGCTTTGGCGAAGCGAGAGAAGGGTTGAAAACTTTCTCGAATCTACTCACTTGCACACGTAACGTGTCGAAACTTTGAATTTGATCGGGCAATGGTGCAAGATCCAGGCCAAACTTTCGCCTGCCCACGACACCACTGACAATGGGAATCGTTGCTTTGTTGATTGCTCACGACGTGCAACTTAGACGACGAGTTTCATGCGGCGATGAATCAAACCTCGAGGCTCGAGGCTTCGTTCACTCTGCGAGGGAAACTTAAATAATAATGGACGATTGCTTTTGCTTACCAGATATAGAGGGAGGGGGAAGGATTGTTCGATTTTCGCCTCCTTCGATTGAGTAATGAATGGTGTATCGTGTGAATTATCGATCTGAATTTAAATAATCGTTGGGCACAATGGGAGAATCGATGGTGGATGATATGGGCCGAACAAGGAGATATTCGATATTGCGATGGTGAAGAGGGGGTTTGTATGTGTGGGATAAATGAATTGCTTGTTTCGTTTTTCCGTTCTTTTTTTCTTTTTTAAACGAACTGGGATCTGGAAATATTGTCGAAATGACAGGTCGCTGGATTTTTCTTTTTTTTTTTTTTTTTTTTTTTTTTT
>NW_006263426.1:1062167-1071955 GCF_000469605.1 Apis dorsata
AGTGTTCGTGGAAAAATTAGTTTTGAATTTTTATTGGAGTAAAATAAAATGAACGGGGTGAAAGTTTTTTCTCGGAAATTTTATGAAATCAAACGAAAGAGCTTAAAAATTTTATTCAATGAATGAATTCGATATTAATTTGTGATTTGTAGAACGTGATAATATTAATTTAATCACGTAGAAGAAGATCCAGATTGATGATTTCCAGTGTATCGCATGCTTCACTACTTTTTTTAAAGCATAGGCTTGATTTATCTTTCCCTTTTTAATTTAAATAAATAATAAATATGTGCTGTATTTGTATTTATCAGTTTTTAAAGGTACACGGGTGTAAGCATTTGTGAAAGCAAATGTGAAATAAAAAAAATTGTGCATTTTAGTTAACGACAGATGAAAATAGAGAATTCTTTTTAAAAGAATTTATTCTTTTTACGTTATAGAATTTCAAGTAACGAGATATTTAACAGCTTTACCCTTCATTTTAAGCTAAATTGTTCGTTATTATACAAACAACAAATCGTTTAACAAATTGTTCCAACTTCTCATAAACATTCATGCGGGCTGGAATTGTATATTTGTCAAGAAGAGGCAGCACATTTGTTCGAATTCCTTCGATCAAATCAGTCGATTCGATAGGACACGGTTGGAGCCATTTTGACTCAACCCAGATCCATCCTGGAACGTTGGAACTTTCCACCCATATACTTCCGGGATTTGTGCTGATTAGCTTCGACCTCGTCTCAACCGATCTCTGATAAATCTGAAGGAAATTCGATCCCTCCCTGTATTTGTAACTCTGTCGACAGCCGGCTTGTCGAAACGCTTTAACGCGTTTCCCTCGATTTAGTTGGACTAGTTTCTTGGATTTCTTGAATGGTTTGCGGCGTGCGAATTCACGTTTATATTTTCTGCGGTTTAATTTAATCGAAATTATCGAAGTAATTGGATATAGTGGAGAGAAATTTAATGCTTTGCAATTTCGATTTTATTATTTGCGGTTGGTGGATCAGGGATGGGAATTTTATTAATCAGGTAATATTGGATCGAGATCGTTATTCTGAAAGATTTTTCAGATTTTTTAATATGTTAATGTTTTTTATTTGATGTATAAATTAGAGATACTTTTTAACGATAAATGCAAATTTTATTAATCCAGTTTCCAATATTCTCCTTTCACCGTGTCTCACAATTAACAGCTCTTTGTACAATTACGGTTATGACTGTAGCTGTTAAAGTTGCAATATCCATAAAAATGAGTTTTAAAGAGTGACTTGGAAACTTTAGATAACGTTCTAAAAATTTTATATTATTTTACGTCCATTCAAAATATACGTAGGATGTATTAAAAATTTTCGTTGCAAATTAAAATATATGTTCACGTACAAATTTACATTATGTAAATAATGTAAAGACGATCGTGTTTATTTAAGCGAAACCGTGATATCATTACCAAATCACCGATAAAAGGATAAAATTTATTTGCTCCTTTTAGAAAGATACAAGATACTCGAATACACAAATGGTAAGCTTCTTTCTTTTCATTCACTTAAACGTTATTCCTTTCACATGACTAATTCTTTCGAGTTCGAAACTTTTCTCGATACCTTTTAATTCATCTTCCTTCTTATCGTGAATTTTCTATTTAACTTCGTTTCTTTTTCTTTTTTTTTTTTCCTTCGGAATTCCTCCCAATTAACCAGGATTTGCCTCGATTTTTTTCAACACTTGTCTCATTCGAACAAGAACAGAAGTTAAGTTTACGTTGATTTACATAGGTTGTCGTCTCAAACAAACGTGCCTTCCACTTCAATTGCTCTGTTCCTTAGCTCTCTTGAATTTCTCTTTCAATTTCAGGATATTTTTCATTTTTCATATTAAAATTTTGCAAGAATTTTATTATTTATTATACTATTGATTTTACAAGATCAGAAAATATAATTATGGTTTATTAATGGCATGTCGATATATATACGTGAATTGTATGTATTGTGAGATATGAGCCGTGTAAAGGATATTTATGGGATAATAAAATTATATAGAGAACGAAAAGTTAAAAATGATGCTTATTTGTCATTTTCACAATGTCATCGTTCACAATGTAATCGAGATTTATATCTTTCTTTGTCAACGTTTCTGTATCACGTATATACAGAGATACAAAAGTTATCTCGATAAATTAATTTACATTAATACATTACTTTTATCAATGTTTTAAATTAAGTATTCATACAAATAATTTAATATTTTAATTATTAATTTAATATTTTAAATTAAGCTAATTAATAACAGCAAAATAACTTCAATAATTATTTTTTATAATTTCTTAAATAAAAATCACGTTTCATTATTGCGAATAAAACATGAAATTAAAAACATTTGAAAAAAATATCTTCTTAAAAATATATTCGTAACTTTTATAATTTTTCTGATATTTTAACTTAAATAATATCTACATATAGAACGCTATAACTAAAAATTTAAATATTTCTTTTGTTAATATCCCCGAGAGAAACAACTCTGTTCCAGCTAATTTAATTCGTAAACAAGAATACCAAATGAAATTAGATTAAGCTGGAGGGGACTTTGAAATAGAATCAGCGCATACACCGACAAGTTGAACCAAAACAGGTTGTAATTAATTAAAATTAACGAGAATTGCAAGAGATTATGTCCAATTGAAGAAATTTACACATAAGTTGGCCAACCTAACCGAAATCTGGTCAAAGTAGAGGGAAATCTAATCATGTCACGAAATTCAATCACGAAGTTTGCGATATTTCTCATACCCTCCGCTCAAATTGTTGTTTCAAATTGTTTGAATCGAGTCAAGATTGAAATCCAACCTCTTACTTATGAAAATTATAATTAATACCTCTTATTTATGAAAATTCCTTTCAACAATCATGGAAAATTCACCATTCGAATCGTTTAACTTTAATTTCATCAAACATAGAAATCTAATTGGAGACCGAATGTTTGCAAGGAAATTTAGAAACAAACTGGCAATTTTATAATTTTATCTATCCTTTTTCCATAAACTGAACAAATATGGTGAATATTGAACGAGAACAGAAGATAAATGGAATCCAAGTTAATTCAAGTTAAAATAAATAAGAATTATTATTGAGTTGATCGTAGAATATAAATGTAACATTAATGTCTTATGTTGTAATAAAGATTGTTTGTATACCACAGAAAAAAAAGTGGACGAAATTCTAACGATAAGCAATGCTGGAAATTCTAAGGAACTTCGGTCTAGGCTTCGGTTAAAAGCGGCTTTTGGCCATTGAAATAGTTTCCAACATGTTAAGACCGATTCAATCTACTTTGCGCTTCCATCCGCCAGTTGCAGTAAATCGTGCTAGTTGCTAAAATGGCAATTGAATACAAATGACTTCAACTTTAGAACATTTTGCTTTAACGTATTCAATACGACATCAAAAATCGAAGCGAGTCTTTGCTGGCATAAATTTTTCATGAGTACAAAAGGCAATTGTAAAACGGATAAAATGCAACGAAATTCAAAATGGCTGTGCATATTGATGGCAACGTTTATACTGAACGCGTACACGAAACGTAAAGGAAAGTCGAATATGTGGAAAATTCTTTTTCACCTTTCACGTTTTCTTGGAAAAATTTATGACGTGTGTAAATTTATTATGCATCATGCCTCATAATGCAATTCATAATTACGCGTTAAATACAAATAAGTTTTAATATCGTTTGGATTGGTATATTTGCGTTTTAATATTTCGTAAGTTTTAATCCTTCACTATTTATATCGCGATCGCGAATGTGGCAAGCAAATGTGGAAAAGCCTCTTACGTTTGCATTATGGCAAACAATCGTTCAGCTAATATTGGTTATATTGGTTATTTACAAATGAACTATGAATCCGATTTATCCTTGTTTACTTTGTCCTGTAATAGTATCACGTGCTTTGGATTTTTCATATTTACATTGCAAACCATAACGTACGATACTACGAGATAAAATATTAGCTTGCAAGAAATCTTAGATCGAAATTCGTTGAAATCGAGAGCGAATTGAATCACGTACTTATGTCCATGTCTCTCGAAGACATCAAACATTTGGGATTCCGAATAATTGCGCGAATATGTTGGATTTTATTTGGAACGTGACATGGAAACGTTATTACGTGTACATATAATATCCTGTGCGAATAACTAATGAACGGTTGCTATTTCGCATATGTATTGCATTGTTAAAGATACTTGTTCAAATATTGAGTTCGAAAATGAAGGCATTAAAAAGGTATTTTTTATTTCAAATTTACAAAATTAATTAATTAATCTATTTCGAAAGGATCCAATCCTACACTGAATCTACCAATTACATCCACGATTATGCATGTAAAGAATTTCGCCATGCGAAGTACATAAACGGTTTCTAAACCAGAACTGTCTTCACTTCGTAAGCCATGTATTTCGACTGGATAGGTAGAACCACAGAAACCACAGAGATAACCAACATTTCCAGATGAGAGTATGAATGAACAGTCAGTGACATTGGAGGATGAGATCGAGATTGAGATCTGTACAAACTTTGCATTATATAACGTGTATATATTGTATAATAGAGAGAGAGAGAGATAGAAAGAGAGAGAGAAAGAAAGAAAGAGAGAGATTAACATTTTCTAACAGATGTTAGATGTTTGAGTAATGAAAATCAGATTAGAAGATAAATTTGTATAGTTGGATGAGAATTTTCGAGAATTGTGTACAAGCAATCTTAAGAATTGATTATATATTGTTCTCTTTCTTTCGTTTTTAATTCTTTTCAACTATATATAACTACATAACTGAAATTCATTCAATTCTTGAGTTAAATATATATATAATTGATCTCAATGTATTTGATTATCTTAAATATTTAATTTCATATATTTTGCATTAAACGATGGAAAAATCTGAAAAAGTTTAATCTGTATTTCCACTTTTTAATAACAAGTTTTAAATGAGTTTTGAAACATTCGTAGAATTTACATTACTCATTGGGAGGAATTTTCAAATAAATTCAAAAGAGATAAAAGTATGATAAAAAATTAAATAGAAAAAATTTTTTCGAGTTAAAGCGACAATGGTACCTCCATAACAGACGTAGAGATTTTCCGGGGTCATGCTCTCAGGACTGGTTTCATAGTTCCCGAAATAGTTCGAAGTAAGCATCACCTTTTGATCCAACATAGGTTTTGCGGCTATACAGTAGTTTATGTAACTTCTAACTTTTGGTATTCTACTCTCGGTACACAGAAATTACTATATATACTATATTATATCGTTATTTTGTAACTTTCTACACAAATATGCTCTTTGTGATTTTCTTTTTCACACTACGTCATATCGCTATTATATTGTTACAGAAAATATGTCATATTATGTGAAAAATATAGCTTAAATATTTTTCTACATTTTGCATCGTGACAAACTATTATATTCACAAAGTCGCAAACAGAATTTTTAATTTCTTCTTATATAAAAAATATAAAATGATAAATTTAAAATATAAAATGAAAAATTTTTTCATCTATTCAGAGAATAGAGAAAAGCATTGAAACTAATATTTTTCGATTTATCCCGATATCTCAATCGAGCGTCGAGATATAAAGATTCAAAGTTTCCATAATATTTAAGATCCATAATATTTACGATTATGAATGGGCTAGTGACCTATATTTTTTCTTGGAAATGTGCACGTGTACGTTTTTTCAAGAATCACGTACTATATTTTTCCGGGAATCGTGTCTATTACTGTTTGGAATTTGGAATAGGTCAGTGAGACGAGGTGTAAGCGAGAAATCCGTAATAAGCAATAAAGATAGAAATAGTAAATAGATTAAAAAATTATCCTTTTCTTTACACGATGATATCTCGGGAACCAGAAGTCGTATCGAGATAAACGAAAAAGCGTTTCAAAGAGGAAGATTCCATGTTTCTAATGGTCTTTCATCCATTAATTTAATTATTTAATTTAATTATCTTCGAAGTTACAATGGCCCAAACTTTTTTTTAATTTTAATCGAGTTTAATCAGGTTTAAGGTAAACGATTAAAAATTATCTTTTCTTTACACGACAATATCTCGAAAATCGGAAGTCGTATCGAATTAAACGAACAATTAAACGAAATGTTTTAAAGGATAAGCTTCCTTGCTTTTAATAATCTTTCAATTATTGACGGAAAATAATTATATTCGAAGTTATAACGGTTTAAATTTTTTCCAATTTTAATAACGTTTAATGCGAGTTTTAAGGTAAATCTTATTAAAGATATGTTGGATTCTAAATTAATTTAAAATGTTCTTCGCTTGCTAAGCGAATAGGATCTTTATTCGATCGATTGATTCGAGTTTAATTATATAAAATTAATCAAACGTGTTTTATGGGATAAAAGGTATATATTTATATGTTTTAAAACGTGGAAAATGTATATAACATAAAAAAAAATATGAAAAAAATTTATCTATAGCACGCTATATTACAGGATTATTGTATTTTATTTAAAATGATTTTATAAATACATCTATCCATTTCATACTTTTCCTATTAAACTTCCGCTTATTACAAGTTCACAAATCCCGCAACCATTTCTTCTTGACAACATTAATTTCACTGATATCTATTCCTAACTTCCGGATTTTATAACTTTTCTACAAAACAAAGATATCCGATATTCGTTTAAACAGCGGTTGCACATCGAAGATACAGCACGATTGGGACAAGCAGTGGCACGATGGGTATTTTTCCAAGGGCAGGCCAAGGAATCGTGCGAGCCCCGTTCATGGGAGACGGTATTGAAAAATGTCTCCCAATGGAAAAATGAGAAAGAGTTATGGAGGAACGTGCAAGATTTCCCATTGGATATCAGAGGTTTAGCAAAGGTTGTCGCGCCACTTGTTTCCCATTGCCGTGAACGAGCTCCTTGACATTATCGAACACTGTATCGACTTAACCCCGTAAAAAGCAAATGAACAGCCGGCACGTACTTCGTATTCCTACTCGAGTCCTATCGTTCGAGTGTGTTGACCAAAGATTGGATAGGGCCAATGTTGAATTCCTGAATTCGCGTTTCACAATTATTCCATATTTGTAAAGGCGTGTAATGAAATTCCATCGAAAACGTTTTATTGGAAAATATTCAAGACAAGTTGAGATATCGCTATTGGAAGTCGAAAAATTGGTGCATCCTTTGATTCTCTGATTCGACGTAATTAGAATATGAATATAAATTTTAATGTGAATATTTATATCGTATTTGTAAAGTTAATTAATTTTAAACCATCTGTATCCGTTTACAATTTCTTCCTCGTTAATTTTTTAATAATTCTTTGATTATTCAATGATTCGTGATCGATGAATGGAAAAGATTAAGAATCAGAGAAAGAGGCAGAAGAATAATACAAACGTAACGTTACACGAAAGATCACGAAACGTTCTCTTTTAATACCCTTAAAATTAATATGTTTCTCTTTTTGGACGTAGTACGTAGAAAAATTGTTTATACGAACAATGTTTTTTTCATTTCGTGAAATGGAAACGCTTCGAATAAAACGTGAAACCAGATTCTCATTAAAACTCAGATTTTCCGAGTGAAAAATCACAGTAACAACGCGCAACGCGAATTCCGTTCTCTCTCCGTTTCGCAACAAACGCAACAAACATAACATAGTGGAAACACCAAGTAACGCTACATCGAACAGATGTCTACATTTTCACCCGCATCAGACTTTCATATTTCGTGGAAACAATTTCTCAGTCGCGTGCAAATGACACGATATTTCGCATTTTTATCGCGCCGCTTCTGCTTGGCGGCCACCCTCGGGGATATCGATCACGGAAATCGCGTGATTCGCTTACCCAACGACAACAACGTATCGCGAAAATGCGATTTCCAGCCGGTATGATAAGTCGATGTTGGCGGTGTTTCAATCGCTCGTCCCACCACGAAAATCGTTGCATCGAAAAAAAAAACGAAAGGTTTACGATATCGTCGTAAATCATCGTTCGAAGATATCCGATATTCGTCGAAGATTATTACGAACGAGCGCACGAGAATGGGGAAGGGAGGGAAGGGGAGGAAGTGGGGAAGAAGAATCTTTTCGAATGGGAAATAGCAGTGGAATCTAAAAGTCGTTCTATGCACGGAAGCTTTATAAAGCGTTATACGTTTTAGTATTGTCGCCGTCGACTTTCTTCCAACTTCCAATTTCTTTCCCTTTCAACTTTTCGAGTTTGAATCGCGCTAAGTTTTATTCGACAACTTGTATTGTTTGTTTTTGCACGTAACAAGGTGTAATTAATACGACTATTTGAACAGTTGAACAGTTATACAGAATTTTTTGAATTTTTTGACAGTGGTTGGAAATTTGCGAATTATTTAAAAAAATATTTTCAGAGTAAAATTCGTAAAAGATATAAGTGATTTTGCGAATTGAGTGAAAAAGAGACACGGATAGAAAACGTTATTGGATTCGTTGCATTCGGCCCATTTTGTACTTCGTTATTGCATTACTACAATCCAAATGTAGTTTTTCACGTACACGCAGAAACGAAACAAAGCAATCCTCACCTCGACACATTTTCCTCGCCTCGTTTATACGCAGCTATATTCCTAGCAATTCTCTCGATACGTTTCTCCCTTTTTATCCCATTTCATTAATGGAATATATTAAAATATTCCCTCGTTTTATTCCATTGCAATTCCGATTCTCGAGGACGCTGCACCCAACGAGGTGTGAAAGAAATGGCGCGTTCGTTGCGCCCTCTGCGACTCCTCGATAATCAGCGCCCCCCCGTCAATTAATCGCGAATTAAAGAACATTCGACACAACCTTTCCCTCTTCATTTTTTTCCATCGTTTATATAAGAAAATCGAGCGGAAAATCGATCAACATTTCACTTTCAACGCTTTCAACTGCGTGACAATTATTAATCAATCATGGTTTCTCGACGATCAAACGATATTCCGTGAAATCCGCCTCAAAGTTCCGCCGTGACGGAATTTCACTGTTTGAAAATTTCGTCGTTCGGCTTCTATCGGGCGGAAATAAAAGCTTCATCGCGGTCGGTTTCACGAGACAAATGCGGGAGCATCGGTGCAAAGTATTTCTTTCGCGATAGAAAATCACTAAAATATTTCCACTCGAATTAACCGCGAGGCGATAAGATGAATTTTTTAAATCGTGTCCGAATGAGATGTTTTCTTCGGCCGAAAAGATTTTTGCCGATCATCGATTTTATTTGGTCGCTCGATTCTGATACGTGATTTGTTGGATTTGTCGTTACGCGGAGAAATGGAATGTTTAATTGTTTATTCGTCGTTGAATGAAACGGTGTTGAAAATTTTTCGCGATTATCGAGTTTCGTTTAATTTCGAATGGATTTCGAATGATTTGTGAGAGACTCGCGTTTGCTGGATTTACGTCAGAGAATTATTTTTTATTTTTTTTGGTTAATTATTATTTGCAAAATATTTTGACGATTTAGATTTTTTTTTTAATTTTAGTACATTTTATTGTAAAAATTTATTTCAATTAGAGAATTTTTTATCGTTATTCTAAAATATTATTGTTATAAAATTAATGTAGAAATAGATATTCACGAGATTGAATCTTTTAATTATTAAAACGGGAAAAAATTTACGAAGAATAAAATATATTTTATTTGTTCAAGTTAAGAAAAGGTTATAACATTCTTTTTTTCAATAATTGCGATGTAAATTATTGTTTCGCGATATCTCACTGAATTGGAAACTCGACGTTTCAGCACCA
>NW_006263426.1:1072324-1086731 GCF_000469605.1 Apis dorsata
ATTCGTACATGGCCATATTAGAAAACATTTCACAGTCTCCAAGAAGTCTTCGTCTTTTAGGTTAGTTTTTAATGATGTCATGACATTTCAAAATGGCGGGGATTCATTCTGTCTCGAATTTATTGCAATCGGTTGATCAGTTTTGCTTGCTTGTAATAATATACTAATAGTAGAATGCCACGCAAGAAATTTAAACAAGATATGATCGATAGAATGAAACAATATTTTCTTCAGAACGATCGCATGTGGAAGATTATGGTAATCGCCATCTCTACTTTACGTTCTATCGTATTATGAAACATTCTTAACTTATTTTCATAACTTTATATGACATAAAAAAAAAGTTATTTACATTACTCATTCTTTTTCAACTTTATTTTATTTATACATATCACATAGAGGCATTTAATAATTTATTTTACAATTTAAATTATCATTAAAAATTATTAAACGTATCGATATTAAAAATTCAGACTTCCTTAAAAAAGATTTACTAACATTTGTCCACAAATGAATCGATAATTTTACAGACCAAGCTCAAAAATAAAATTATATGTTACAAAGGAAAAAATTCGAACAAAAATTCCAACTTCTCTCTCGTAAGCATTAAAAAATTTTAGTCACGAATGATTTCTTGTAACATAATATTTCTCTCTAAAACGAATCCACATTGTCAAACGAGTCGATTCTCTGTATTCCCCTCTGTGTGAAAAAAACCGCGAGCTCCTCCTCTAAATCTTTTTCGATCGAGCGGAAATAAAACGTACAACCACGATGGAACGAGTAAATCGAACAACAGCGTTAAACCGGTGTCGAGAGATCGATCCACTTACATTGAACTTCAATCGAGTTGCGAGCCTAATCGTCTCGGGCAAACCAGCGTAGAATCTGGGACGTGAATGGGGACGTTCTCCTCTCGTCCAGGGAGGATCGAAAAAACCGCGAAAGTCGACATTAATCTTCACCTCGTCGGACTCGTGGATCATAGATGAGGAAAATTGATGATCGTTCTGAAACGGCCTAACGCAATCACGATGTCGTTTCGTTTATAAAAATTGACAACAGCCTCTAGGAATCTAGGTTCTGACCGATATATGAAGGACATCTTTTACCCATCAATTACTCTTTGGAATGGTCCAAAGTCTTCGTTCCACCCACTATTGTTGGTGTATTATTATCGTTATTGTTATTATACGCTAAAAGTATTGAAGATTCTACTGAAGAATCGATACTGTTCGAGACGTTATCATCATTGAAATCCAAATTAAACGGGAACTATGAATAGATAAATGGATGGAATGAATTGAGATCGGTTGGATTGAAATGACATGATCAGTGTTTTGCATGATTCATCGATGAGGGGAATACTTGTGAATGATTAAATTGTTTGATTAATCTTTGTGTACATACGCATCATAAGCTTAAAAATCTTTGGATATTTTAAAAACTAAACGAAATTCGGTAATGATCAATAAGCAAGTCCATATTATCGAATAATAAATTATTAAATATTGAGCAATGTAAGATATTTGTTAAAATCTTAATTACTGTGATGTTAAAATCATTTATAAAAATATGTAATATGCAATTCCTTTCTTTGTTCTTTCAATTTAAGTCCTTTTTTTTCAAAAATAATTTTATTTTAATTCTAATTATCTAAACTATTCAAATAATATTTCGCTACAACCCTGTAAATAAATCTTACCTTATTTCTCCATTCAAAATTACATATCCTGAATGGAGCTGAATTTTATTTGAAGGTTGCATAGACGAGGGTCGAATGACGTCGGTCATTTCATCGTTATTATCCGTACGTTCCGCGTGCAGTTGGATCTCTATGCTAGGAAACGAGACGAAAAGTGGATCGTGGAGGCAGGGTAATGGGGCGAGCACGTAGAGGAATCATCGATATTCGATGCGTGACGGTATTTTTAATTAACTCCGGAACGCTATTCATCATCGACTATCCGGGGGGGGTGAGGGGGAGGGCCGAATTACGGAGGACGTCCTTGACTAATTAATTCGGAGGGAGGGGAGGGGGATGCAAAGAAGGCCGATAATTTTGTTTCGCTCACTTGATACTTGAAATCGATCGAATGGAACCGCGTCGCGTTCTATACAATTTTGCGACTATAACTCTCAACATCAATTGTACTTTCACGCGTTTGTGCCTCTCCAATTTGTTATTCTACCTCTTAACCTTCGACAATAATGTCCATTTAACGAGTACTCCTCGACAACTTTTATTGATTATCTTGTTGCCAAGATGTTTCAGGTGAAAATGGGATAAGGACGGGAGTTGTTGTGGGAGTGAAGGTGTGTGTACGTGTGTGTGTGTGTATGAGTGAAAATAGGAGTGTTGAAATTGATAGAGAATTCGTTTGTTGGGATTGATGAGGATTGGAGCGGAAGAAATGATGGTATTGGATCGATAGGAGGATTCTTGGAAAATTGGATATTTAAAAAGTGGAGAGTAAATTTTGAAATAATATGGTTTACATTGGAAGACAAGAAAGATTTAAAAGCGCGATTCTTTCTTCGTTTCTATTCGTTGTCGAACATTTTATCGTGTAAATAAATTGATAAGTCGTTACTTGTTTGTTTGTATACTTGTTTTGTTTTTTAAAATAATAGATAAAAAGATGGAATAAGAATATTGTGGGATAATAAAGTATCTTTTAAAACGGTGATATAAAATTAGAAAATTATAGCTTCTCGAATAAAATCAGTACTTACGATCACTTCGATGGATATTTTATATCCACGCGAAACATAATCATGTTTTATCATCAGATGTAGCGTATTGGAAATTTTACTCACTTGGCCAGCAATAAAATCTGCTGCAAGTAAACCAATGTTTGCACATGTTTCTTAAATCGCTTCCGGAATGATTAACGTCTTCGTTTTCTTTCTCCTTTCATTCTTTGTCACAAACTAAAAATTTACTTACGCGCAGAAAATTTCTCGACATCGATTCTTTTCCATTAATTTTCCTAATTTCAAAAAAACACGGACAAAGATTCCAAATTGAAAAATCGAAATTTCGAGATTCCAATGAAACGATATAAATTTTAATCGAAAAATTTTAAAAAGAAACGAGCACGAAAACCGGGAAAGGAAATATAGAAAAAAGAGAGACGAGAAAAAAGGATTTCAATTTCAATCTCAATTTAAAAATTGTCCACGATTTGTTCTGCCTAGCAACCCTATTCCACTGAAACCCATAAACCTGGAGTATAACAAAATTTCCCCCTTTCCCCCGTCAAAATTCCATGCGCGTCGCCATACATATTTTCCCATACATCCTCGTCGTTACCTCGTGCGAACCTCGTACAACTGTTTGCCTAAAAATATTAAATTTCCATACTTGGACCCTGAAAAAAGAGTCGGTGTGTATCGTGTATCGTTGTCATTCTGGAAAGTGCGTCGGGTAAAGTGGCGGGTAAATTTGCATGGGACCGGAAGAAACACGTTCGATTTCTGATCGTTCATCGCTCTTACGACGGGAATGAGATTTATTCGTAAATAAATCATCTCGCGCGAACACTGTAAAGGAACGGAGAAGGCTCGTAATTGGCTGCAAGGTTCCTCCAATATTTGCACATCGATGCTTCATGAAGGGGATAACGCTTTCAAATCGTTTATCCATCCCTCTTTCTATTGTTTGATTTCGAGTTAGAATAGTGTGGGATCAAGTCCACATGAGTTATGATATTGAACATATCTATGAATTTTTTTTTCGTTATTCAATTAAAGATAGAATTATTGGAGTAATTTTGCGACCTGTAATTGGAACGATGTAATGAGATAATTAAGTTTGATTGGTAATTTGGAGTTATTTTTTTCCATTAATTGTTAGAAATCGTTTTGTTGATCCTGTATATAAATTTTTTGATATTAAGCTTGGATATTATTAAGCTTGATTGAAAAATTTGATTAAAATTATACGAAGCTTTGGCTTTGGTTGATGAGTTTAATTATGTAAATAAATATTAATTAAGTTAATAATCGACAATATCATTATTCACAAGAATCTAACATCATTCCAAATACCAATTCTCTCCTCTTCTATTTTCCATTAAAACTGACTGTCGTAATTTACAACTTCCATCGATAAAACCATATATCTGTGCCCCATTCAACTGTTCTTCAACCTATTCTTTTAACTACGCGAAAACATCGAACGTAAATGTCCGATAATACTATTATTCCCAATACTAATCCTTCTTTATATTTTTCCATTACAACTGGCCACTAGTTCTAGAAATCTACAAGTACTCGAGCACCGATAAAACCGTGCATCTCCTCTATTCAACTCGTCTCTCGCTAACGACTCATCCTCAATTACTGCCGCTCGATTATAACGTTCGACCATCGTCACGACATCATTGGAGATCCTCGTTGAATGCGTTTTTTTGCGTCCATCTCCCCCATTCTACTCCCATACGATATCACGATGACGTATTAGAGATCTACGAGAGATCTCCAACTTTTTTCCTCCCTCTCTCTTCATCGTTCAGCAATAATTCTTCATCTCGCGTCCAGGTGTTTAGAAGATAGAAGGAGCTCACACGATTGTCGACGGCCTTGATTATCCATGATATCCATAACTATTCCCTTGAATCACTCTGGACCCATTTAATCCGTGGACGGTCGATGGTTCCGTATTTGACACCGTATAGCGCGATTGCTCCTCGTAAACTTCTCCGCGCTCGTAAATGTTCCAGTAATTATACAACGCCCTGTTATTTTCATACGTTTTACGAGCAAACGTTTGGCCTCGATGGAAAGGAAACTGTATCTTAACTCGTAACCCCCGAGCCTCGTAAATCTTGGACGGTTGCATCGATTTCGAGAATGTAATGGCGGTGGTGGCAGAGAGTGCCAGAGAGTTTCCATTCGACGCGAAAGATCGCGGCGAATGCGGTGTTATACAACCCGTACGGATCTGCATTTCGTAATCGTGCAAATGAAGTTGGACAAGGAGATTAAGTGTTATAATATCGTTGAATTCGTTTTACTGCTAATTTTCTTAATTTAAGGGATGTCGAGCGAACGTTTCGAGATTTCAAAGGATGTTTATCATGTTCATTTGATAATGGAATATGCGATTTCATGTAGGTTCCATTTTTGGCGTGTATCTATTGTCGTGATTAAATTACGTTATTTAAAGAATGGTTAATTAGTTGAGCAAATTATATTGAATAAATTATATTTGCTTAATGGAACATATCGATTTTAGAATTTATATTAATTATGCATTATTTGGTTTCTTTTGTTCTTGTATCAATTAAAGCTTTATTCTTTTTTTTTTATATCCCGTTTGTGAGAGCATACTTTTTAACAATTTTTATTATGGATCAATCAAGAATAATTTTCAAAAGATTTCGAGAAAATTTTAAATTGCAGATTTCATGTTGCTTTCTTCTCTTCTTGGTATTTTATTAAAATTTATATAACAAGACTTTAATTTAAGTTCAACGAATATTTGTTATTCAAGATAAGCGAAATGAAACAACACGTTTAAAATAAAAAATCATGGATTACAATATCCATGATCAAAATTCTATTCCTAAATCATTTCTTCTTTCCTCGTTTTTTAATTCCATCTTTCGAATTATCATACACACGTATACGTTGTGTGTAAATATAAGATTACGTCACTCTATATCAAGGGTCGTAAATGTGTTAACTTCTCTTATCAGGTCAAGAAATATTCGCCTTATCTCTTCGTACTCTTCGGGACTAACTCCGTGCGATAAACGCTCAACCACGTACGAAAATGGCAGTCAATTTCCTCAAGAATCAACTCCTCCACTTGCAAAAATTTAAAAATTCACGAAAAATCCAGAAGTCCAAGAAATATACTTCATCGAATTCGTATTAAATTAATACGAGACTCGAGTATCATCGTAATCATTCCAAAATGATAATTACTCTGCCACGATATTTCAGCATATTCCCCGCGAAGCCATGCGATGCGGAGGCTGTACCATGCCCTTTTGGCCTTTCGCAATGGGGACGAGGTCTCCGCGATCCTACCCTGGTTGCCCTATATACCGATATTGCAGCTTCGATATAAGCTTGTTCATCTTTGAAGCAGCGCGACAGCTGCGAAAGTAAACATCTGGCAGTTTTTCGCGTGAAATTGTGTCGACGCCGCGGTGCACGTCGCCGAAACACCGATACAGGGGCAATTGCTTGAAAACAACGGGGGCGAAAGGAAAAACGAACGAAAATTCGTCGCAAGGATTATAAAGGGAATTGACGCGTGAAACCGAAACCGAGGCTGCCGTTTCCACGTGAACAACCACGTTTGAAATGGTTATCGAACGTTATTGCTCTGCAAAATGACGTGTACGTACAGGGTGATACAATTCGGCCGAGGAAAATGATTTCACGGCCGTAAAAAAGTAACATATAAAACGAGACATTCTTTCCTTCCAATCCTTGTTTCCGAGTTAATCAAAATGGAAATCTGATATCAGTGTATAAGATAAGAGGTTGTTTTACGTGTGGAATACGACTTTTATTTTGTTTATTTTGAAAATGATAGCACATACAAAGCAGTGAAAGTAATACCGAACATTATTTTACGAGGGAATTAATTTTGATTGTATGTAAGACAGAATAAGGAAAAATTTTTCGAAACGAAGTTTTCATAAAATTCCTCAAAAAACGAGATAATAGAACGTTGAATTTTAAATATTAGAATTGAAAATTTCACTCTATCTCGTAGCGGTTTATTCGCTATATAAGTTTTCGAACTTTCTCGAAGATAAGATTTCAAATTTTATTTACTTCCTTAGACAAACTTCCATTTTAGACGCTTCAATAATCATGAACCGTCCTTTGCTCGAAGAAGTTTCTCGGAGGGGGTGGATGGTCGAAAAGAGGTCAGCGTTAAATAGTCGATTCGAGGAACGATCGAATTCTCGGCCAACTTAGACTGGATCCCCTGATCTTAAATATGTATTACACGCTGGCGTCCCTCGTCGCGTTGAAATTTTTAAGTTCTTTGTCTTCGAGGAAAAGGAAGTCGAACAATCCGCTTAAACTTTCATCTCACCTTAATTATCCTTCTCGTCGATTTCTTTTGTCGTCTTTCGTCTCGTTATCGAGATTATCCAAATTGCGAAACCAATGAAGAGGATTGAACGTCTATGCGTGAATTAATGCAAAATTGTCGTCTCTGAGGCCAAGAGAATTTCAAATTTTTATATTTAATCCATGGATGTAGATTAAATTGGCAATCGTCTTGTTGCCAATTCGTGTCGAGTTTCGTTCCTCTTAGAATGCGATATGGGTCTTGCTCCTCCATGATTCGAATATTTCGTTGGAATGTTGAATAAAGAATTGGATACTTAGTCACAACGCGCGAAGGAAATAATTTTAGACTAGTTATTAATTCGTATTTGCGTACATTTATGTATGTATGCGTTAGGGATCTCGCGAAAGCTACTTTTAAGATCTTTTTCCTGGGTATAATTTGTGGAGGATTTTGCGGATGCCGTGGACGCAGGATGGAAAATGTACATAGTGCATGGGTCTTAATCTCTCGAGGCCCGTGAAAGATAAGGTTGATGGAAAAATTAAATAATTCAGAGGAGGATTTATGAGTCGTTTGTGGTATTGGGTACGCGCGTAGTTATTTAAAGGAATTTTTAATGTCAAAGAAAAAAATTGAAATAAAAGGTAAACTCCGAAAAGATTTTTTTTTCCTTTATATTTTCAATATTTATATTCCACTCTTGTCTCAAAAATACGAATATAAGATGTTTCTGTAATTCTATATTTTCACAAAAGATGTTATAAGAGACGTTATAACATCAGAGATACCTACCTGTCTCTCGAAAGCTAGTAGAATTTTCAAACGTATCGTCCATCTATTGATATATAATCTTCGAGTAACCACGAATAAAAATTAAACAAAGATTTTTATACGAAAAATCTTACATTACATATCTCTATGATAAAATTACAGATATACAATACAATAAAAATTCCACCATAAATCTGGAGAGATATTCGTTAAAAATTTTGAACGAGAACAAGCAATTTTCAATTTTTCCAGAATTTTCAAAAAATTAACCGAATCTGATCGGAGAACCAAATTCTGAAATCCACGAATCTCTATCGAAGATTAATGTAGCGCATACGAAGAGCACGGGAGGACAGAGACTATCCGTGATCCTCCGTGAACGAAGCCATACCGGCGAGGAGATAATTTCCGGTTCCTTCGGATCCAAACGACGATGATGCGCGAAAGTAAAATCCATTCGTGGCTCTGGAAACTCGCCTCTGGGAGCGTTGAAGCTCTACAGATTCTCACCTTCGTTTCTAATTATAATTTAAACCCGTCAGCTCACCTCTCTCCCTTTCTGACCAAAGTTGTTGTTTCCGGAACACGGATCGTCCGATCGGAATATCATATCGCGCTCCAATTTCCTCCAAAGTTAACGCAAGATAAATCCGTTTGAACCTGTTGCCACCTGACCAAGTCGTGTTCGAACGTCTGATGGAGTTTTGTCGAAGCTTAGCTTGGCGTTCGATAGTCCAAATATCTTCGAGATCGTTTTATTCGAAGACGCTCGAATCGCAACGTGTTTCCAGGAAACACCATCATGGTTTAAATAGAACTTAAAGGAAGGAGATTTTCTTCCAGGAAATTTTGGCTTTATTGTTGAATTTTTTCGATACTTGGAATTGGAGATTCGTAATCTTTTCGGAATTTTCAGAAATCGTTTTCTGATTTTGCACTTGAAATCGAATGTTTGTAGAATCTTTTTAAAATTTTCAGAATAGTAAAGTGTTGGGATAACGGTTAGAAGAAGTAGAAATTAATCAATGAATATTTTGCATGAAATTTTTTATATTCTTCAATATCTATAAATATCGAACCTCAAGATGGAGATTGGATAATGAACCATACTTAAAAGTTAATATATATATCAATTTTAATTAAGGAATATCTCATTCTACGTTATTTCTCTTTTAGAAATGAAAAATTTGTTTTATACTTGTCATAACTTGTAATATTTCATGAATATTAAAAAAAATAAACGTTGAAGAGTATAAACAAAAAAAAAAGAAGAAGATGAAATAAAATTTTTGCTCTAACGACCAACGCAAATACAACAATACACAACAATATTCTCTCCTTACATTCTACGTAATCGATGATCGAAGACTCGCGAGATTGTAACCGCTTTAATGTTAAATCTACGATCATAAGCGAAGAATAAAAAAAGAAATAGGGAAATAAAAAGAAAAATCGTAAACGTCGAGTTGAAAGAAGAGGTTTCGATTTTCTTCCAACCCAGGTTTCTTGCAGGTCTTGCAAGTATTCATCGGATGACTAATATCGGCGTCGATGCCAGGCCGTGGAGGATAGGAGGGAAGCGGATTGGCAGCGGAAGAGTGTAGGAGGGTTGATGGAGGGCGAGCCGAAGTCGGGTAACAGGGTTGTATCTAGGTGGCGCAGCTGTGGAAAATCGATACTTATCGTGTCCGACAAACGGCAGGCCAACTTTCCAGTACGCGGCTCGTGTGCACGAGGTAAACACGGCTCCCATGACAATTAGAATGGAATGATACGTGGAGAAGCGTCGACCAGTCCCAATCATCATGGTACGTTCAAACGTAAAAAAGAGAGAAACTGCTACGGATCGCTCGTATCGAGGACAAAGGAGGAGCCGGACTGGTTTGACTGTGACTCGTGGACGGAACGACAACGACACGTTGACGATCCGGTGGATGTCGATTTCCAATTCGCGTGAAACACTGAAACAGTGAAAATTAAAATTAAAATTGATTCGTTCACTCGTAAATCATAAAGGTTTTATAGTCGACGATATTAAATTGATGTTCGTTCGAATTATCAAAAAAAAAAAAAAAAACTATGGTTTCTTTTATGTATTACATGTGCAGTACGGTTTTGTGAATTACGCCCTCGAGCTGCTGGTTGTGAAGACCTTTGACAGCGAGACCTGGGAGGCGATAAAGTAGGTAAAACGCTACAGACGAGCAACTGCTTCGTCTCTTCTTCCTTTGCACTGTCTTCTTCGATTTTTTGTATTTCTTGCTGCTGCTGTACCGCTATTTATTGCACGATCCAACGTTTTTTTTTTCTCCTTCCTGTGTACAGAATAGAATAAATGATTGTAAACAATATGATAAGGAGTCTAATTCGAATGGGTTGGGGATTTCGATTAATCTTGTCGCCATCTATAGAGGAGATCAAAAGTTGAGAAGTGAGAAGATGCTTTGCCAGACCACGTGGTATGTCTCCATGCTTGCCCAACTTTATTTTGCTCTAGCGTTCTGGTGTATATGTGTATATGTATATATGTGTACATATCTGTAAGAGGATTCGATATATCGATGACCCGAATTCTTCGATTCTTTAATTAAAAATTCGCTTCCGACGAGGGAGATTTTTTCTCTCGCAATATCGATCTCAAAATTCATATCGAATTTTCTGTACAACGTGATCCTATACAAATCGATGAGATGATTGAATTTCTAACTTGGAAGAGTTTGATCAAGATTCGAATATGATTCTTGGAGGAAATTGCGAATTTTGAAAAATTAGTAAATTTTTGAAGATTTGAAAATTTTTTTCTTTTTCTTTTTTGTAAATTATAATTTTATGAATATACAAACATTTTTTTTCCTTTTTTTTGTTGCAAATTTAACTTATCATTGTTAATCTCGTTATCTATTTTTATCATTGTTTCAATGATTCAAATTAAATTGAGACAATGAGGTAAATGAAGATTGAATGCATAATGACTGGCTCACGTATTTATCTCGATGTATGGCTAATCGAACTCGAAATTGGCTGCAACCACGAAATCAGATACGTTTATAAAGTTATTAATGCTTTTATCCCATCCAATAAACGATCTCGTTATTCTATGATATATGTATACTACGATATTGCCACACTCTAACCACCATTAAGAATCCAAGCATCCCCTCAAATCCTCTTTTTCCCATTCAAATGCACTCAACGCCACTATTTTTATCCTTCGAGAATATCAATCACGTTCTCGCACCTATACTTATATAAATCTTTTTTTATCGCCCTTAACAATCCCATTCATCCAAAAAATAAATTCTGCCTATAAAATTAGTATACTCTCATATATTATACTTCTCACTCCAAAAAAAATTCTCTCCCTCAAATCGTAAAAAGGAAAACACAACATAATAAGTATGCCTGCTTATTTTAACTCGTAAAGATAGCGAGTGATCCATTTTCTCATAAAAGAGAAGAAGCCTTGAAAAATTCTTTCGTTTCTCTCATTGGATCAACAAGTTCGCCTAATACACTTTTGTTTACCCGATCCTCGAGGTCTATTGATTCAACCCACGAAATATTGGCACGGTTTGCCTTGTGATTGTCGTAGTTCAGGGCCAAATCCTTAAATACAGTGACTGTATAAATGTTTCGTTGTTTGTCGACTAAACATCTCCTCGAGGAATCATTTGATACGCTTCATTTATTTGCCAAGAACTCAGCAACGCCATCTACCTAACCTAGAACGTTCGAGTTGCAAGTTTATGGATCAAGGAAGTCCGGAATATGAAAAAGAATACGATCCACAAAGAACTGAATTTTCTTTTATCACGCTCACAACGATGGAATTCCTTTTTCTGATAATACTTTTAAAAAGAAAAATGACTTCGGATCCTTTTTTAACTTTTTCTTTCTCGTCTTTTTTTGTTTTTTGCTCTTTTTTTCTCTTTTTCTCGCAAAGAACATTCTAGTGAATTGCCTCGAGAAATTTATGAAAAAAGAAAAATAACGAAAGAAAACAAGAAGGCTGCTTGGACAGGTTTATGCACCGTGAACATGACTCGACAAAGTATGCGAAATTCTTAACCGTTTCCGGAAGTATGACCTTCCTTCGCGGTATCCGCGCGATTTCGAAGTTTGAACAAGTTTCGTTATTGCGAAATGTTTCCAGCAGTAGCCTTCTTTGAAACATTCCGTATATATTTCATTAAAATAATTTCTATGCGATTCTATCCTCTGTATTTATATGAAACGTAACATATTTTACATACTTTACAAGTTTCATTCTTCAATGACACGTTTTAAAAATGAATTCTGCTTATCTTTTTTTTTTTTTAAAGGAACGAAATAACTGTTTCCATTTGTTTCACGCGGAATCTATTTGTCAACTTTCTTTACTTTTTCCATTTAAGTGATGAATAATAGTGGAATGTCGTACTTTCATTCGAACTATCATTTCTCTTGTTCTCTTGTGAAATAATATCAACATTTCTTTTCAAACTAAATCATCGATATTATTTTTCGAGTTTCCATTTGATTCATTTTTTTTTTTTTTTTTTAATAAAAATGGTTAACTTTGAGTTTCGCAAAACTAATTTTAACTCTCACAACGATGTAATCTACGATCAATCAAAGGAACAATATTTTTCTCTCAAACTTATACACCTTATATAAAAATGTTTCACACGTATCAATCTAATTACAACAATTATATTTGCTTGGCTTTGAGGTGTATAATTATTTTTATTTCACGGTTTGTATTTCGATACGTATAATCGAAAAATAATGCGATTGGTCAACTATCCATTCGTGATTTGCTGAGATTTAATTGAACCGATCAAGGAACTTAATTTATCCGAGAATTTATCGTTCGAGTCAAGATTATCGGTTGATTATGCAACGTTGTATGAATGTTTGGCTTCCGTGCTTTCATGGGAATGGGCGTGTACATTAGCGAGCTGCTATCAGGATAATTATTATTAGCCGAGATCGGCTGTGCGCGGCTGTGTTCGTTACCATTTATTGGAGCATTTTTATTATATAAACCATATTTCAGGTTTATTTCGTTTTATCAGCTATTATAATTAACAACGATAACGGGTGAATAAAATTTCGTTATGTTGAAATATATGAACAACGCGTTTAATAATTTATTCGTTTTTGCTTAATTCTGAATGATTGAAGAAATAATGATAATAATTCTTTGCCATTTAACGATACAGGATTATTATTAATATGCAATTGGGATTATTATTAATATGTACATTAATAGTGACGATTGATCGTATAATGTATCATGCAATTATTTATCATTAAATGTTATATTTTATTTTTAACGATAAAGGTAAAGTTATTTTATCTTTTGTAATTTTTATTAAATATTTAAATTATAATTTTCATTTCACCCTTCATATTCACCATATTTTATATATGATTAATTTTCGCAATTTAAAAAAAAAAAAAGAAAAGAAATAAGAATAAAGTAATGGTTTGGTAAAAATAATCTTTTTTCTATAAAAACGAATAAAATGTTCTTTTATTAAAGTCTTAAAAATAGGTGTGTATAATCAATATGGTTTTTCTTTTTAAATAAAATGAAGTAGTGGTACATTGTACGACAATGTCTCGTGAGGGTAATAATGTTTGTCGGAAATAATCGAGAAATACAAAAATGTGGATAAATCCGAGTAGATATATATAAGATACCACAATGACTCTTGAAAATGGAAAAGGGGTCACTTTGATTGTCCTAAATGACGTTTCGTTGTCACAGTGTTTGTAAATTGTGTGTGAATTTCCAAGATTTCCCATTGCGCTGGGAAATTACGATTGACATTACATTTTTTCACAAAATGCAAAGCGATGCAAAATGCAAAATTTCGATCCAATTATTAGCAAACGTTATCAAAAAATGACAAAGACTTATTCTTTATTACAAAAAACGAGACTTCGAAATTATTTCTGTATCATCTCTTTTTCGATTTAATTATAATAAAATTAATCTACTCTTTTTAAAAAGTTACTTTATAATTAATTCAGCATATTTGAATACAGATCATATGAAATGATATGAAAAATAAAATAAAATATTGAAAACAAGATGTTTCATTTGTATCGTTATATTTTTTTCATTTCAAATTTGAAAGATTATAATATATTGTATCGCGAAAAAAGAGAAAAAGATATTAAAATTAATATAATGAATTATTAAACGAATTTATTATTAACATAACAATATAATATGTAGTGTAATTATTAAAGACGAATTAATAATTTTCGTCGATGGTTACGAGCATCAGCAAGTTATATGAAAATGCTGCGCGGAGTGACAGCTCATATCCATGTCAAACGACGAAGTGCCTTTAGACTGCACTTTGTAAATTTAAATGGAAACCACCACGAGCGTCAGGCAACCTATTAAAATGCTTGGCTTTTAGCTGCTAAGAAGTATTTACTTTGTCCAACGCGAAACTAATTAATTTCCTGTTATGCCCCATTCCCAAGTTGAAGCGTTTCGAGGTGAAAGAAAAAAGAATGAAAAGAAAAATAAACTTTTACTAGAATACGATATTTCTTTTTTTTTTTTTTTTTTTTTTTTTTTTT